>NW_023405039.1:0-144070 GCF_013141755.1 Anopheles stephensi | reverse complement strand
AAGCCGGTTAAATGGTAATTATCTAACGGAAGGTGGCAGCAGCCCACCCGGCTCACCCCGGAGGGAACCGGTTCCCGGAACGTTCCGTTTTGCTGATGCTCGGTGCTCTAACCAAGTGTTGTTAGGCAAGCCACCGAAGCAACGGGTCGGGGGGGAAAAGGTACAAACTAATTAGTCCGATTGAGAATCGATAGACATGTCATCGCACACCGGTAATGAATCGATCCGTCAAAACCACCCACCGTGGAGGATGTTGGAGTGAGTTCTCGGTCTTTTTTTCTGCTACCCGATCCACACACTGGCTTTGACGCGACAAATCGGCCACTCGGATGGCTAGCTAATGAAGGCAAAAACAAGCTCAATCGCTCAACCTCGTGCATCGAATTGGGAAGAATAAATGAGAAAATCAGAGTGGTCAGCAACGGGGTGGTTACTGCGTGTCTTTAAGCTGGCAGATTCGAGACGTTAGGTAAATGCAAATGGCAATGTTTTGCAAATATTTTTAATCTACAATTGAATATCTGATATGTGCTTGAAGGTGCATAATGAGTGTCATTCTAAGATTTGAGTTTAAGTCATTAGATCGAAGAGAATTCTACGTAAACAGTCTGCTCTGCTGCAGTACACGTTGTCGAGATAGGCAAGTGACAGCACTGACAGCATGAACTCATTTGACAGATCGGGTAGATTCTAGTGTAGGGTTAGATAACCTGGTTGATTTCTTGTCATCTGAAATGCTTTTAATGCTAATAAATATGCATTTTAAGGCATCTAGTTTTCCTAACATTAAGATTTATTTATTTTTTAACTAACCATTAGGAAAATTAGGGAACATTAACGGAGAAAATAATTTTGAGTATTGTTTTGATGAGGTTTTATTTTCGATATTCAACGAAGATCTTAAGGACCATTCTTCTTCTTTTTTGGCCTTGGTAACGACCTCTTAGGTCATGTCTGCCATTTCTGGCTTATTGATAGACTGGCTGATTGAAGACTTATTGATACCGCATAGTTCGATAGTCAGTCCTCACCATGGGGGAACGGTTCATATGAGATTTGAACCCCAGTCCTGCCGTGTAAAGACTGGTGTCGCTGTCACATCTACTACTGGCCGCTCCTATACGTACGCCTTTAATACGTTCAGCAAATTTACGAAATTTAACTAAAAAAAATTACAAACTTCTCTTAGCCAATTTCTATTTCTCGATATTATCCTCATTTCTAAAGTGTAAGACATTATTTTTTTATGGAGTATGGAGGGCCAAAATGATTTTTTGAAATTCGAACTCAAGAACTGCTTACTAGCAATTCTACCGCCATCTATAGTAAAAATAGAAGCTAATACTTAGACCCTCTCTTAGTAATTAAGTATTAATTACTTAAGGATCGTTCGCTTACATTATGGATTGCTAGACTTATATCGGTCCCTAGTAAGTTTAAAATGAACTCATCTTATTTTACTCCATTTGCCCATTGTTTTAATCGACTTTGAAACACTAGCTTATTTTCTTATTCCTTACTAGTATTACTGTGGATTAACCATATTCGATTTTGTGATTCATTTACTCATTCTCTGTTATTCTCTTCTGCTCCAACATTCGTTTACATTCTTCCGGGAAATAAATTCTTGATTGGACAATATGTTCGCTTTACATTCTTCATTCTTCCAATCCACTTCTAAAATGTTATCATTTTGCGGGTAGTCAATTACCGTTCCTTTCCTTCGTTCGCTCTCTTTCCCATCTCCACTGCATAAGTGCATTTCTCGAGCGGAACAGTTAAACCATCCGTTTAAACGTATTGATTAAAACAATATTATTAACGCTGCATCGGCCACTGCCCACTGGTCTGCCCACGGGAGGAACCTCAACAGGCGAAGCGGGCCCTGATAAGAATAAAGCGGGTCGGGTCGAACAAGAGCCTGTTGTAAATTGAGTGCGTTTTTTTTCTTGCCTTTCCTCGGGGGGTTCGTTTTTTTTCCAAATGTGTCTTCGGCTTTTTTCTCATGTTACACACTAGAACACCCTGAAACCACCTTGATCTGTTTGCGCTCATACCAGTTTTTTTCTCTTCCGTTTTTTTCTCTAAGTAACACTCTTAAAAAAACAAAACTCAGTAAAAAAGTTTAAAATTCCTTCCTTTGGAACAGTCGCACTAAAATTAAGCGAGTGAAAAGAAGAATAAAAAAGCCAGGCCACCATTTGATTGCGGCATTCCAGGCCAGCAACACTAAATTGATACGTTTATTTCGGCTGGGTTCCGGGTGAGATGCTACAATGTTTTTTAAGCCAGCACGGGGGGCGAAAGGGCATTTGACTTTTCTAAAAATTAAAGACACATCAAGCCCACCCAGAAACTCCCGGATGCAGTGAAGCACACACACGCACACCGGACTGCACTTTGCTGCGTTTTCGGCAAGGATTAAGACAGAGCCCGTTGGGTGCGTGTTTGAATCGATCGAACTGGTGTTCGGTTCGATTTGTCACACGAGGCAGAGGTGGACATCAACAGCCCGAGCAAACACAGGGCAACTGTTAATTAATCCATCGTAAAAATGCGTATTCCAGTTCCGAGTCATCTTTACGACTTTTTTATGCGTTCTCTTAACTTCCCCGTATGGGGGAAGATTATGCAGGGAAAAAGTCGTTCGGTCGGTTTTCGCACACTGGCTGCGGGTTGGGTTTTTGATAGAACTTTTATCTCCCCTTTTCGATTATCTCCACTAGATTGGCAATCGTAAAAAAAACCCGGGGCTTTGGAGAAAACTGTGTGGTCTGCTTGAAATCGCCAAAAGGTTCGAGCCTAATAAAAGCGTCCATTACATTGACAATTTCCTCGGGGGGAATATATGGGACGATAACGCGCGAGATGGAGAAAAAATAACCCTTGATGACTAGTGACGAAGTCTCGTGGAGCTCATCAACGTTTTTGAATCACTCCGGGGGTTAATTTGTCACTTCCCTTTGTGAGACGGCAAGCGTTTTCGTTTGCTTCATCCCCCAATCGACGAAAGCCATAATAATTACTCACCCCATTGTCACTTCCGGGCCGGGCGCATAGCCGAGCTTCCGGGGAGGTTTCGATGGAGAAAACGCAGGAAAAAAATCAGTCAGAGATGACCACCTGCTTCTCGATCCCGAAACTTCCCAATAAACCATTGGTCAATAAATCGTTCGCTGATGTTGGCCGCCCAAGATGATTATCCCTGGTTTCGGCGCTGAGGAAAGAAGCAACCCCCATCCGCCAAACTAGCCGGTTAAAAATGTTAACTAGAAAACTAGCTGCTGCCCGCAGGTGAGCAATTATGGGCAACCCGGACAGCAGGAAAGACAAAAACACACGAAAACTGCTCACCAATTCGAAAAACAATCAAACGGTCCCAAACGAGGAAGTTCCACCTATTAAAACGGCGTCAAAAACGAAAAGCCGAGCGCAGGGAGGCATGGCGAACATGGCCGGGGAGGAGGATCGAAAGCAGGATGCTGTGAAATTATGATTTCAACCCGGGTGGTGGTCCGGGGTTTTTTGTTTTCTGGACCACCACCATCACGGTGAGAAAACTGATCGGAATCACTTTTTTTGTTCCTGCGTCCACGTTTACTTCGGAGACTTCTACCGCGGGTCTTGAAGTAGACGACGAACGTTATTAATGTGCTGCTGCTGCGAGTGCGGCTCACCCAACCACCCAACGACTGGACCACGGAATATTGACTCGTGAACATCACGAGGGCCGTTTTGACCCCCCTCCATTTAACAATCTCATTTTCCACCGCGACATTGACGCGTGAGTAGATTACGGGGTGGTCGTGAAACACTCACCGGCGACTCCGACCAAGCGTACTCGAGGGTGGCCAAGCGCCTTCAGCAACAAAAGCACACACACACACACGCCGGCAAGAATGGAACGGGAACTTTCTAACTTATTCTCCCCACCAGAAGGAAATGGAAAAGAAGGAGCAAAAACTCACCACTAAATAGGGTGGCTGCGAGCGTGAACCGCGGACTGCAACTCTTTGCCAGACACGAAAAACGATTACGTTGACTTTTGCCCTTAGGCGAAACACTCTGCCCAAGCTCGGGAAGCACTTCAAACGAGTGGCCCCCAAAAACAGTGGGAAGGGGGGTGGGGGGGGGAGTTGTTTCGCGTGCGCACACACACACACGCGAACAGATGGAGAGAAAAGGGGCGTGGTGTATTTGAGTGGGGTGTTTTTTTGTTACTGCTTCTTGCTTATATTCACCACCAGCGACTGCACTTGGCATAAGCGCAGCGAGCGCGTACTGACGCCGGTGCAAAAGTGGGCAAAAGGGTAGTTTGGGTTAGGATTGATTATTTCGTTGCTCGAGCGCTAGCCTAGTAGGAGTGGATGTAGTATAGCTACAAATTATTGGAGATCGTGGCCCAAAAATACTATATAATCGGCTACGAACGCAGAAAAGTCTTAGGAATGGGAAGATTTGCTAAGCAAGACTCAAACAGCATTCACTTATACCCGCTGGAGTGTTTGGTTGTCTTTAGTCTTGAGGATTTGGAGTTACAAAACGTTATTAAAATTTTATAAACATCGGTTTAGTTAATCGTAATTAGATAAATCCTAACATCAGGTACTTAAGTTCAAATTTAGACTTTGTCTTCTTTTAGTCAATGACGTTTGAAGATGTTGCCATTATAGGCAGTTATTCGTATACATTTTAAGTTCTAAAAAGACTTTTAATTAATTTTAAAGTCATTTTAACACTCGTAGCTTTACAACAGAGAAGATGTGTTGTACAACTTGGGCTCACTAACAGGAGTTCCTGCTAATCCTGATATAGTTAGTTGCATTCCATTTTTAACTGTTTTATGTAGACTTTGGACATATTGAATAAAGCTACATTTTTTAAGCTTCTCATGACTTTATGAAAGTACTATCGCACTACAGGTACATTCTTCGCACTATAGACTCGAGAGGTCTCAGCCTGCAAATTCTGGCTTTCTGGTTCGGGAAGACTTGTCCTGAAGTCTTGATGGGACTTGAACTGCGGTCCTGCCCTATGAAGACCAGCGCTGCTGTAGCGTCTGTCCCCTCATATAAAAATAATATCGAACTATAAACTTCTTGATGTATTTTGTGTGCATCAGATTGTAATTTGTTGCATTTTTTAGGCTAAATATTAAAGCCATTACTTGACTTGGTTCTATCAACAGATAGGTCAATGGTCACATTGAGATCTTAAAATTTAAAGTGATGCTTGAACTGAATTTGTTCAAATATATTAAAAACACGGAGATCAAGAAATTGTACCAGATTCCGATACGGTGGCGCCATCTAGATGTCAAATTATACCATTCAAATACTAAGACCAATATTATTCCTCCAAATAACGTACGCACTACGAAAGAACATAAATTGTTAGCTATACTGCAAACTGACTGACTGCGGCACCAGGGTGCCCAACTGGACAGCGAGAGAGACAGGAGAAAAAAACCCTCAAAACGCCACAAAACGAGTGGCGAAATTATTTCTCCCAACGACGAAGCGATCATCGAGCACAATCTTTTGGGATCGCCAAGTGAGAGGTTTTTACGAGTGTAGGAAGTTTCGAAGTGGGAGCTTAAGATGGAAAAATTAACAAGATAATGCTTAAACCACCATCTGGCGATTGACGGTTTTCACAAGCAGAGAGTGAGAGACAGAGAGAGGGTACGGAAGCTGGACGCGCCGGTTAGGCGTCTCTCAACCGGCGTACCACCGGCGGTGTGGAGTATGATTATTTAATCATTATTTCTGAAACCCTCCCCTCGGTCGGCTGGAGGCCTTCCTACTCACCTTCTCGCTTAAACTGCACTCAGCCAACATCAACGGACCACGATTGGACCGCTGTTGCCGTCGTCGTAAGACGTGGGACGCTTAATGAAATGATGATTGGGACCTCCGGGATTCTTGGGCGTTCGGTTTCTTGCCTCTTTTCATCCGTCGTCGAACCAAATTCGTGAGGGTAATTCAGCGCGGAATTGATAACAGCTTCGGTAAAGGTGCAGAAAGGAGAGTTGGGCCCTTTCCTCGACGGGGAAGTTTGTTTTTTTTTTTTTTTTTTTTTTTTTTTTTGGTGGCGACAGTGTGATCGAGGATCGTGGAGGTAAATGTTATATCTTCATCAAGTGAATGATCAACCGTTTTGCTGCTGCCTGTCGTGCTGCAACAGCTTGATGCTGCAAGGAACGGGAATTCAATTGGAGTCGGTCTGTCCATAGCTGCCGATGGCGGACGGTGCACGAACGAGATTAATTTGATGGTAGATAGGCATAAGCGTGGTTTGATAAGTATCGAAGTAACGTTTTAAAAAATGACCACCATTGGTGTTAATTTACAGCAAATGTTATCGAAATGAAGTGAAATTTTAATTAAAATGTTTCATTAAATGAAGGTATTGGTCAGCTGTCAAATGCGAATTTTTATCTAAGCCTAGTGATCAACCTTTTGCTCATTAGCCATCAAGCTGTCTAACACACATCACACTTGCTAGGTAGTTAATCATGCTGAAACTGGCTACCGGTGTTGGGTTTGGGCAGACGACATTCAAACATAGTTTGGTGAATGGTAGATCTTTCCTTCCCAAAACAGAAGACTTCTTTCAACAAGCAAGGAACACAAACAGAAACGACTCCAAGCTCCAAGCGTCCAAAGCCATTAAAAAGGCGAATGATTCTAATTAATCGTGTAATGAAATTAATGAACGACCTTCCCGCGCGAACGTTTGCCGGAATGGTGTGAAAGACAATGGCACCAAACGTTAGCACGACTGTGGTAGAAAGCTGCAAACTTTTATGTGCAAAAAACCGGTGCTCATGAGCTTCAAGCTTCTTTCGGCAGTAAAACGCAAAACCCTTATTCTAACTTTGTAGCTTAAGTACGGCTTAAACCACACACACAAAAGAATTACTTGGGAAACTTGGGTGTCTAACCACACCACAAATTCAAATTTTCGGTATGTGGCATAAAAATCTCATCCCAACAAGGCAAAAACAAACACAACGAGCCCTCATTGACCTCATTATGCTTCCTGAGCTCCCCATTTTCTGAGAGAAACAGTTTTACTATCATCTTCACTCTTCCGGTACAGTTCACCTCCGGCCGACCGATGTGTGGGGTCTCCGTTGTGTTGGGTATCTTTTATTCAACATCTTGTACATCCGGTTCCAGCTTCCTAACAAGGGTCATCGGTTTGTTTGGCTTTATGAGGGGGGAGGAGGGGTTATATTTTGTTTACTACCTCAGTTTTTTGTGTTGGATTTGAGCATTGTTATCATTCGCTAGCTCGTTTGTTTACCTATGTTTTGAGGAGCTTTCTTTCCCACCTGAAGCCAACGCGGGTGGCACTCTTCAGGTTTTGCTCAATTAAAACCGGAAGAAATCGTTTTTGCGACGATTTTTATTACAATTAATTTAGATGGCTCACACTCACAAAAAAGGTCTCTCAGAGCGTAACAATTCATTTTGTTTATAATGAACTTTTACTTACCTGCTTTATCGTTTTCCATTTCTATTTGCAGACAATCCTGAATTCGATGCACAAGTACCAGCCTAGATTTCATTTAGTTCGAGCAAACGATATACTGAAGCTACCGTACTCGACGTTTCGTACCTACGTGTTTAAGGAAACCGAATTCATAGCCGTAACTGCATATCAAAATGAAAAAGTAAGTCAAATATTACTATTGTTCGGATAGAATAAGTGCTAACTATTTCGTGTTTGTCCTATTTCTCGCTTTCAGATAACGCAATTGAAGATAGATAATAATCCTTTCGCGAAAGGATTTCGTGATACTGGTGCCGGTAAACGGGAAAAGAAGTAAGTAGTTTTTATACGATATACTATTCTTTATAATAGAATTCTTCGATGATGACGATATTCTTCCGAGCAATTTGTTGAAATTAAAGGGAGGCAAACATCTAAGTGCTTCGTTTCGCGAAAGTATTTTATGCGAGATGGCGCTAATACCCGCACTTAGAAATCGATTTCTGAGTATAAACGCTGGCTTGGCTTTGCTGCAAAATGCAGTCGGATTTTGACACCTTTTCATGCCAAACTCACAGCATTTTTCGCTTACGTCGCAATTGCGCTACCAGTTGCGCTTCATCTGAACCGGCTTTCAAGTATTTTGTCTCTGTGACTTTTGTTAGGTTCCAATCCATTATTTATCTCTAATAGAAGCAACTCTATCCGACAATCTGTAATACTTAATACATAAGTAGAAGCAACACAGTTGGAATACAGACCCATGTTGACTTATTGGATATAAGTTGAAGTTTGGAGCATACTTCAACCGTAGCATACTTCAACAGTTTGTTAAGTTTAAGATATTTCAGAAAACATTAAGCTTTAAGGATCTCAGGTCACAAAAAAGGCTGCCAAACATCCATAACAAATTATCGCGGGATAACAAAGACATGTGCTACGGCTAAAGCTCTTGAATTAGCTACTTTCCATAGCCTTTTTCACAGCTCTAAGCCGGTTATTAGAGTTCAACAACCAGGTTTTATGCCGGTTCGTTCTACGTCCAGTAGCCTTATGTCTTTTGTTTCTTTTATTTTCCGTAACTTTGACGCTGGCGATCTGGAAGATTCCATTTAAACTGATTTTCGGTCAGCTTTCGACAGCGTCTCTCGTGAGCTATTGCTAGGGAAATTGAATAAAATAGGTTTTGGAAAATCCTTTCTGTGCTGGTTGTCTGATTACCTTAAGGGTCGCATTTGCTGTGTAAAAAATTGGCCAACATGTTTCTCGTTGTTTCCCTTGCTCCTCTGGTGTTCCGCAAGGTAGTGTACTTAGTCTCCTCTTGTTTGCTCTGTTTGTTAATGACGTATGTTCTATTTTACCTCCTGATGGCTGTCTCCTGTACGCTGACGACATCACAATATTTCGTACTATCTTTTCCTCTGCTGATTGTCTCCTTCTTCACAATTCTTAACACTATTTTCTGTTGGTGTTCATCAAATTTTATCGTGACCTATGTTCGTGACCTTGAGATTATACTGGATAACAGGTTGAACTTTAAGGAGCATGTCGACAATCTGTTGTTGAAAGCTAACCGTACACCTGGTTTCATTCCTCGTTTATCGGAAAAGTTCAGTGATCCAATTTGTTTGCGCACACTCTATTGCAGCTTGGTACGCTCTCATTTCATTCTCAACCGCATTGAGAGCTTGCAAAAATATTTTACAAGAGTTGCACTCAGACGGATCAATGGTAATGTAAACTCGGAATCGACTTCTTGGGCTAGATTCCTTAAATCTGAGACGCCACACTGCTCAGGCTTGTTTTGTTGGCGCCATGCTTCGTGGGTCTACAGATGCTCCGGATCTGCTTTCCCTTGTCTGTTTATATGCTCCTTCCCGCTCCCTCCGTCCTCGCGATCCTTTATTTTTGTTGAATGTTGAATAAGGGAATTTTTGTTACCTCGAAGTCTCAAAGCTCAAAATGCTTAATCTCTCGACTTGAAGTTTTAAGTGCTATACTTCCATGAGGTAATAAAATTGAGGATATTATGAAACAATCTCAAAAAGTTGTATTTTTGTAAATCGAACGAGCAAAGTCCAACTCTTCTAAACATATTGGAGCTATATGTCAAGTCCACTGGCAATCGATGTTCAGCTTAAATTGAGTTTTACAATTGAATTCTTCCCTGCTAACCAAAGGACTAAACCCTACTAATCCAAACGTTGCCTAGCTCATTTTATATTTATGCACATCAACTCGATAGCGTTCAGGGAATGAAGATGCATTACCACTATCGAATTGGACTTTTAGATCAACACAACAGCAACAACCCTCTTGCTTGATTGTCTCTAACGCTCAGCAACGAGGAAAGATCTCTAAAGAATAGTCAGTCCCCGGCTGGAAGGACACACAAAACGACAACACACAAAGGCTACACATGGCTTGCTAGAGAAGAAAAGCAAGGAATGGAAAATCAATACCGACGAATCGTACGGTTGATTTTGTTTGTACTGACATCCGGCACCGGGGACTCCTGTTTCAACTCCTGCCCATTCACACATTGACATGCGTGCATTGCGTGCGATTGAAAGTTTCACCCCACATCGAACAAAACTGATCTTTTGTTTGTGTTGTGAATTAATCCTCAAACAAAAACCATTACTGGTTTCAAGTGAATGCGGGGACAGTGCACTTTGCGTAAATCACTTATCAGCATCCCGCCAGGAGTCGAATGTGGGGTTTGTGTTTGTTTGTGATTTACTTCTAAAGTTTAGCCAAAGAGTCATTCGGAAGAAACTGGATACCGCGGGCAAAGCGTGTTGATGGGAGCTATACATTCCACCACAAAACCCACAGCACTCGCTTATTTTAACAGCGGGAGTTCACCGCTAATGATGGTCCGCCGGGAAAAGTAAGGATGAAAGATTGTGCCACTTATCCTGAGGGCAAACAGTAGGAATTTGTATCAAATTCCAACTGCCCCTTTTTCTTTTTCCGTTGACGTGCGAGATCAAGCAACGGAAATCAAACGTGCAAGAGTTAAGCAGCAGGACGCAAAAATGTTGCCACAGTCATGCCCCGAGCTCTCTCTCTCGCGGTGACAAGAAATGGATAACTCAAGCCTTAATGGTGACAAATATTTTGACACCCATCGTAATCGTTTTGTGGCCTTCGCGGGGAGGGGGGTGGGATAATCATAGGTTACGAGATTGCCGGCTAAAACCCTTTTTTTCCCCTATGCGGATGTCCTGGTGTGAGTTACACGGTCTTTCACGATGCTAGGAAATCTCACAGGGAAGGGACACTGATCGAAACGTTTCCCACAGATGATTGATGATGTATTTATTTCGCGACTCTAGTTGATTGTAATGGTATCAGTACATGGGATTGATTCTTAAAGTCAGAGATATTTGAAGATTTATAGAGCAAAAGTATTGTGCTCGTACTTGACTTCTTCCAATTCACTCCCCAGAACAGCTCAGCACGAAACCCAGCTGGTCTTCCTCGCTTTTTTGCGCCTCAACCACAGCAAAAATTTGTCATTTCAACTGATGCATTACATCATTTACTGCTCTATTGTTAGATGGTTTGTTGTTCACGCCACGTTCAATCGTACGACATTAGACAGCTGTGCGCGACTAACCGTGTGTCTGTCTTTTTTTTGTCATCTCCACGTGTAAATCCCAAACCCCCGCGTGACATGACTTCCGAATCCAAATCCCGTACCAGCACAACACATCACACAGATGGTGACATGTTTTGCACGTTTTATACCACCCGTACCGAACGACCAGCCCTAGGCTTCCCGTCTCTCTAAACTCCGGAAGTTGATTGTGGGAGTAAATCGAATAAAGTCCACCGGATGCACCGGGCTGTGCGTGGGGTTTGGTCGCAAATTCAATTGATGTTTTGTGTAATTTAATTAAAATTGTCCGGAAGGCAGCAATTTTCCGCGTGCCCCCCGCACACAAGACGGCTGGATGGTGGACGCTGCGGGATGCCGTTTCTTTATTGCTCGTGCCTTGGAGCCGACCACACGATGTGCCGGGTGACGTTAGGAGATGTCTCAATTTTGGTGTTCGTTCTCTTGCAGTTCAGAAGTCGTTCAAAACTGTTTTACACACTCAAAGTTTTTGGACAAAATCCTTCAAGAATTCCAGGACTCGTTTTTCTGGAAGCACTTGAAGCAATCTATCTGTCTTGACGGGGTTGATTGATCTGTAAACAAGTGGTTCCAGCATGTGAGATCTCCACCACACGTTGTCTAGGACATTAATTAACCTGCCCGGCAAAGTGTGCTTGATTCGGCCCGGATGGAATCGTACGAGATTAGGAGAAACCCCGAACCCGAACGCAACGAACCGTGACCTCTGAACAATCTGCTCTTCTCAAGAGGGTCAAAGAAACGTCCACGAAAAAAAGGGACCGACCGTAACACCACCGAATGGACCGAATGGACGATGAAACGTTTCGATATCAATTATCCGATCCCTTTCTAATCCTATTTGTATCGGTGCTCTTTTGGCGTGTCGATAAGGGAAAACGGATGTATTTGGCTTACGGCAGCCGTTGACCATTGACCGAAAATCGCCCACAAGGATGAAAGGGATGCGCTGAAGAACGGCAGCAGAACGCAATCAATTCCCGGCATCATCAGCAGCAGGAGCAAAACCCAACATTAGGACATTCCTAATCGCTGCTCGATCGTCTTTTAACGTAATCCTTCTTACACGCCGTTTCCTCTTGTTGAACAAGACAATCTTACACGGTGAAAAACGGGACGCATCACATGAGGAAGGTTTGAAGTAGGGAAGGGGAAACGGGAATCGAATTACAACGATGAAGCGAATCGATCCGGTTGGCGAATGGGGCGAACCCGTTTCGGTTGATTTCTTCGGTCCCGTTTCCTCTGATTGCTGCTGGTCGTGTCCGGCCGGAAGGATCAGGCCACATTTGCAATTTTTTGTGCACCGACGCGTGCTCCCGAGGGAGTGCTTTCGGGGATGCTTTTTAATACGGGGGTTTCTTTCACCGGAACTAAAACTGGTGGTTTTCGTTTCGGTCGTTCGGAAGATAAGGATAACGTTTTATCACAACGTTTTAATTTTTTATTAAAAAGGAAGCAAAGTAAATAGAGAAGACTTCCGGGTGATTGCATATTATATTGGAGAGTAGTTATCGATTGGGGCGGTCTTCACACGGCTGAACCGGGGTTCAAATCCCATCTAGACCGCCTTCTCCCCGTACGTAAGGCTGACTACTTTACTACAGGTAAAATCAAGTCACAGAAAGCCACGAATGGCAGGCCAAGACCTCTTGAGGTTGTGGTTGCCAAGGAAAAGAAGAAGATGTTAAACTAGGATGCGCCAGATTAGTGACAACACTTTTGGCAGGATCTGCGTGAAGAACCCGATTATGCTGTGAGTTGGAACAGTGATGGTGGTGAACTGATAATTCGAGGAGCTTTCTTATTTCAACTACAGCTTCCTTTGACATGAATCTTACAGAGGCTGAAGTCAGAGAGTGTCTGAATGTTAGAAATTGTCTTACTGGACCATGGCATGTCTCGTCAGCGCCCAGGCTTAAGTATGATTTTCACACAAAACTTTAATGGATTTTGAATGGCTGCAAGTCTCTCACAGTTACAAAGGCTCTAATCTATCCAATAAGATAGCATCAAGAAGCTGTGGTATCGTTCTTATGGATACGATTGAGCAGTATGCTCTTAAAAAAGTTAAATTTTAAAAAAGAGTGCTTCACAGGCATGGTAAATGCTAATAATTAAAATGATTTATTTTGATTTTTTTTTTGTTAAAGTTTAGTGAAAGATCAGGTGCTTGTATTGTAGTATTCATGATGCCTGCTAAAGCATCAAATAAAATACTCCCCTTTCCCTCTTTCAGACTGCTTTCTTAAGCCGCTTCCTTCCAAACAGTCCGCCGGTCTTCCATGCCTTCAATTTATTCTCGCGAATTTTCTCCTTCATCGCCTTTCCCAATCTTATCCCATTTGCACCTCAAAGGGCAACACATATTGCATCGGGCTAGATAGATTTGCTAGCAGCGCACAACCAAACCAACCAACCAAGAAACCAATTCACCATGAAACCAAACCGGCCCCCGAAATGAGAATGTAACATGCCAATTTTCCTTCCACCACAAATTGACTTACAGGGTCGGCTCGAGGAAGGGGGGGGATAGAAAATTGCACCGTATAAAAATTACCGTTCCTTGGCCTGTCTGCAGAAAAAAAAGCGAAACACACACACCTCAAGAATGCATAAATACATATAAATAAAGATTAGCCACCGGGCCAGGTTTTCCCGAAAAGCCGCACACACATGTGTTATGGTACGGCTGGGTGTTGAATACAATTTCATCCACTGGCGGGTAAGTGTGTGGAAAGGGGAAAAGTAATTCCAGTGCAAAAAAATCGCGTCGGTGCTAGCGATTTTTTTTTTCTTTAGTGAAAGCCTTCCACGCGAAGGGAAAACGGTCGGTTGTAATGTGAAAATTACAAGGCAGCCCGTCGGTCGCGTAGAACATCACACAACGTCACATTAAGGTCGCCCCGTATGCCGCAGGATACACAGGAAGAAAACAGAATTTCTCTCGTCCCCTTTTGGAAAATTGGCCTCGTCCTAGTCCAGTGTGCCACAGACAGGGGAAAACATAGCAAGACCTTACGGGGTGCTAATTTTGCACCTTTGAAGTACGGTTAGGGGGTTGCCATTTCTCGTCCTGCTAGCAATTCACACCCAACAAAAAAAAAACCTTAATTTTTCCATTCTGCAATTGTTTAAATTTTACTATAAAAATATGTTTATAGCAAAACGACTTTACCGACCTATAATGGGACACTGTTTGTACCATCGTTACGTGAGTGCTTTAATGTCACCCAATTAACGGAAGAAAAATTACTCTATTAAACGATGGCTTCGAGCGAGCGACGCATTCGGTCCTGACCGCAGCATAAAGTCATCAACATGCAGGAAACCACATGCAGGATGAAATAGTTCAGCAAATGGGCTGGATGCACAGGAATGGAACGCGAAAAAACAGCTCTAGATGGACAGCAAAATGACCTACCATGCCGACCGCCGAAGGGCAACCATCGACTGAATGACTTGACTTGACTACCACGGTCAAGTATTGAACCTGATGCAGCAGATGCCTGCGATACGTCCGAGGCAGACGCACAGCCAAGCGATGCAATTAAAAAGCTTTTAGTAGTAGTAGTAGTGGTAGTAGTAGTCGGATGCCACATGACTGCTTAACTCCCGATGCCACTTAGCCAGCCAAACCGGGCCAGGTTGTTTTTCTTTTCTGTTTGTTTGTTTTATTTTAATGTCACCGAAGAGGGCTTTCCTTTTTTTCCCCCCCCATGTGTCCAGGGTGCAATGTAATGAGGCTCAATATGACATAATTTCATTACAGCGCAGCGGTGACTGATGCTTCCACCCCCCGCGGGTGGAATGATGTTGTTATTAGCTGTTGTAAAAACATACCAAAACCAGCAAACGGGAGAAACGTCCAAGGAAGCTCGAGTAAAAAAGCGGGCCAAATCGTTTAATCGACGTTCGTTTACTGTAAGCGATTTTTAACAACATGCTTATTTGCTTGCTTCATCTTTAATCGAGCAGGCGATGATTGCGCCACGATCGTTTCGTAGTGACAAGTGTGCGAGAGCATGTGTTTGCACATCGTAAAACTATTTCGCCGTCGGTAGGCAAGATTTCTTCTTGCGCTGGCTTCCGAGTCCGAGCACGAGCACATTTGATCGCTCGTTCGCCTAAAAGGACCTGTCGAGGAAGAAAAAATGTCGATCTAATCGATTTTGAATTGTTCCACTCCACTCGAGAAAGCATGATGAAGCTTATTTTCGCGCTGAAGTCATTTTGATTCGTCTTGCTCCTTCAAGCTACTCTCATGCATGCGAACTTTCGATGCGAACCACCACGGTGAAAGATTTTGACAAAAGACTTCCTGTGTCTAAAGACACGTGTCACGATGGCTAATACCGGTCGGTGGGACGGTTGAAGTGATATTTGTCAATTATCGTAATAGTTTTTCTCAGTATCACTTTCGAACCCGCACCCTCTCCGCTCGCTCTCTGCGCAGGATAAGCACCTCCTTGAGTTCCGGAGCAGAGGGACAGTAAAAAGAGGGACAACCTTTTTTCGCAAAAATTGATAGTGCACACACGCCAGTCGCGGAACAGTTCAATTGAGCTGTAACGGACGGGTCGGAAACCGCTTGCTGTAGAGCGCACAGCCCCGGACGGTTGACTGGTACGGGACGTGTGTGTTGACAATCGGGAAGATTTATGGCCACCGTTTTTTCCTTTCCCCAGGCACCGAAACTGGTTAGCTTAATGTACGCGGCACTGGCAACAACAGTTTAGCTGCAAATGAACAAATACCATCCCGGTGCAATGGATGTACGGCAATTAAGGGTGCAATTGCCGTAATGCCGAAGGATGGTTTGGTTTTCGGAGGCGAAAAACGAAGGTGATTTTATGGCCGTTGATAGTGGTGAGGGGATGAGTTGGACTGGATTAAAAGATATGCTTGTGAGTGTGATTTATGTTCGGGAGAGGAACAAAAAAAAGTAAGACTGGATGTTATTATTTTTATCACTTTCGCTGGTAATTAAGGATCTTATTGGAGAGATAAGATGCATTGAAACAACTCAATGTTGAGTGAGTATATCTGTTTGCTTCTTTAATTAAACAACAGATGGGTCAAGAAAGTTTCGAAGTTTTGAATATAGAAATATTTGAAGAATATGATGATTTGATCTTCATTTTGACAGTAAACGGCTATGGTTTGACGTTGAAAATTGAGCTAGTTTTTAGCCTTCGATCAAGAGGGATTTATCGATATCTTGGAGAGTTTCAGACTTTTTTGATGAAAGCTTCAGGAATGATGAAGGATGATGCTTGAGAAATGAAACATCACATGATCTTTGAGCCTATGACCAAAAGGAAGTTGAGATTCTTTGCTTAAAAAATAAACTTCTGTGGAAAATTAATATGGAAAATAATAAATTTGTGTGGAAAATTAATACATTTTCTTGAAGGTTTCGTTCAAAGAACCCCAATATTTCAGATCTTGTCCATTGGCGGATCAATATCTTTGGAAGCTCCGAGTGAAATTCAGTTGAATCCCTCCAATTGCAATTTATTAGTGAATACTACCGATAGGATTTTCCTCGTCGACGAGGCCCCGATAGGTTGCTCTTTCAGCTCTTAGGTTGATCCACTACTGGTCTTGTCAGAACTTCCTTCTTTTTATTAATCACTACAACCTCGAAAGGACTCGGTCTGCCATTTCTAGCTTTCTGTGACTTGGTTTTTTACCCAAAGCAATTCAGTCAGTCTTGTGTACGGAGAGGCGATCCGGAAAGGAGTTGGTCCTAGATCTTGCCGTGTGAAGGATCACTCCTGTCAGAATTTCACTTTATGTAATATTTTCAAATCTCGTTCTACATCATAAAAGGTAAATTCACCAAAAAACGTTTTTTTCCCAACTTTTGCTTTCTATTTGATTTTTATTTTCCAACAATCAAAAGAATATATTGATTTCCAACTATTCTTCAATATTAGTTAATATGCCAAAATCAACAAAATTGTAGCTGATTTATAGCATCAGCTATTAATCTTGCCAAAATCCTTGGTGAAATTTTCCCAAAATTTGTGAAGAAATAAGAGGGCTTCAACGTATCCTACCTTACATGTAACCGTTCTGGTAGTCTAGCACTA
This sequence comes from Anopheles stephensi, assembly GCF_013141755.1. NCBI lineage: Eukaryota > Metazoa > Arthropoda > Insecta > Diptera > Culicidae > Anopheles > Anopheles stephensi. The sequence continues at coordinate 126,826 of NW_023405039.1, read as the reverse complement.
AATAACGCCTAACATAACCTCACAATAGAAACATGTTGCCTCATTTCCTTTGCTCATTGTAACAAGCCAAAACTCTCCGCCCGGTACTATCAGCCCTCTGCTAACCCTTAGAAACAGCAGAGTTGTTCCTTCAACAAAACACATACAGCCGGACGAGTTTTCTTTCAAAAATTTTCACCAACTCATGCGGATGTTCCGTGCAATATAGATGGCAAAAAACAACGCCAGTGGTTTGCAGATCATTGAATTTTCATCACCCTGGTACTGGTAGAAGAAAACTCTGCTCAGTTAAAAAATAAGGCGAAAACCCCACCACCTAAAAACGTCAGATCATCGGTGTCGTGGAAAAACCGGGAGTGGTCGCTCACATCCCCGTGCCGGCGTATCCGTGATCTGGCGCTCCGTAAAATAAACCCCGGGCTCATGTAGTATGCAAATTGGTGGCAAATTAAACCACACCCAGTGTATAAGCTTTTTACACATCATCGTGATAACGACCGACCGTCGGAGACCGGTGTCGGCTGCGACCCAGGCGAGCCCTGCCGGAGTCAATGGCTCCTAGGTTTCTGCTTCGTCTTTCGGGTGCTGTTTTCAGCCATTCCCTCTCTCTCTCTCTCTCGCTCTCCCTCGTCATACTAGGGAAAATTGTCTAGCATGCACATGCAGATGCATCCAGATGCGAAATGCAACCCCATGCCGAGCACCGAAAACTGGAAAGGTTATGTTTACTTTCCGGATCGTGTGGAGTGTTCGCCCCTGTGTTGTTGGTACACTGTCCGCGTTTCCCTTACAAGGTCTGATTTATGCACCAAGTTCGAAAGATTGGCACACCGTGGTTCCGTACCATGGCGGTTACTAGCTACAATATGCTGGCGATAGTTGCCGGATAGTGCGCTGCTTGATTGGAGAAGTTTTCGTACGGTCAACAGTAACGGTTGAAGCGATCCTGGTCCAGTGGTAGTACATGGACCTCGCCGCCAATGAACCCACCCCCCTTCGCATCCCCTCCCACGTGGGGGCGGATGTTACTTCATTTGGGAGGCGGAAATTTGGTGCACCACCGGAAAGACCACCGATGTTCGTGTGAGGTACGTTTTTGGCTTCTTTTTTCACCCACCCCCCCATCTCGGCTGTTCCACATCCTGGAACACCAGCGTTGGTAGAAAATCGCCATAAATTTGCAACAAACCCGGCCCTCCAAAGCCACAGCCAGCGCGGAGCTGAAACGGGAGGGTGTCTACCAATTTTCTACAAGGTACCGCCGGTCGGCCGTTGTTTTGGGGGGCACAACAACGGACCGGAGCCGTGACATCGACCGGCCGGTAGTACCGGCACCGGCCAACTTCCGGCCGGTGGGCGTTGGAAGCGTTGATTCGTGGGTGTAAAATTTATACCCTGCTCTAATTCAATCCATTAGCCATCCGGGCGGACAGTTAAGCACGAAACCGCGAACCCCGAACAATGTATCATTCCGGTGGACTTGGGGATGTGTTCGCCGGGGATGACCTCGTTCGGGAAGGGGTGTGTGTGTGCTTAATTTAGTGAGAAATTGGCCACCAACGGGCCAACCACTGTAGGATTTGGTTTGGAGGTTTCCCAACCAAGGAGGAAGGCTGACGGGGGAAAGCTGATTTGAATATGTTTCAATCTTTGGCTCTAATTAAGGTGGCTATAGGCTGGCCGATGGAGGTTTGCCACTGATAAATGTGAGGTAGGTGTATGTATGATGCTGTGTGTGTGAGTGTGTTTGGATGATTGGGAATGGGAATGGAATTGAATTTCTAGCGTTGTTTCGTGGACAAAACTTCATTTAACGATCAGAATCATTACTTCTAGTAGAAAATCGGTTCGTAATAATTTGTTGCAAATGGATATTATATGGATGTGGATATAATGGATATAATATTTATTAAGTATATTCTACAGCGATAGTCGTTATTATAAGGTTATCTTTGAACAATTGATTATTCAATTGAGTTTGAAACACAACTTCTGCTACCTAATATTATTAAATGAGCTTTGCGATTTTGGAACAATGTTGTAAAAACCTATCTTCCGTTTCAGAAAGTGTTTAAAAAAATATTTATTTTATTTTTCCTATTGTTGATATGTACAACTGGCAATTATTATGGGCTTACCAACGTCAATAATTTATAATTTAAAAAATGTAAGTCAGTCATAAAAAATTCTAGGATTGATCACATAAAAATTACAGCCATAAATCGGAAAAAATAAGTCATATTCCCAATTACAAGAAGGATTGGCATTGGTTGATGTTGGAAATTATAAAAATAAAATCAAAACAATGTTCAAAAAGCCTAAAAGGATTCAAACAAAACAAAGCCATGCATTGCGCCAAAGAATTTACAATAATTTGTGCAGAAACTGCAATTGACTATAATCATCAATTTGAAATATCTCAAATAGAATATTTTGCATTTTTTAAGTTTTATATGAAGCAAGTGAAAGATCGATATAAAAGATTGATAATAAAAATTAGGATAGGATATCTAAAAGGCTTATCTCAGACATCATTAATGGGTAATAAAATATGAACCTTAATACAGGGTTTTTCAGTTGATAAGGCAATAGCATCAATTTTTATCGCAGACTTCTTAGATGAAATGGCAAACAAAGCTAGTTGATATGGAAACGGCTTCGTATGCCAGGGAAATCAAATACCTTTTATTTTAATGTCCTCAGATGATATTCTCATAGTAGCCGTTGATATTGTACACGTCCTTTTAGCGCTCTGGTTAGTGCGTGCAATATCAACGGCTACTATGATAATATCATCTGTGGACATCACAATAAAAGGTATTTGGTTTCCCTGTAATCTGAAGCAGTTTCCATGTCAACTAGCTTTGTTTGCAATTCCATCTAAGGAGCCTGCCATAAAAATGTATGCTATTGCCTTATCAACTGAAAAACCCTGTAAAAATAAACCCAATCGTTGTTAGCTATCTAATTTGCAATTGAAAATGTGCACTCTTAAAATTCCTGTGACTTTTTGCTATTATTTTTCCGAAGATTTTCTTATATTGAAAATTTCGGGCAAGTTTTGTTTAAGTCCTTTAATTTTTTAAAAATAAATATGCTCAAATATTTAAAAAAAACTAAAATTATCCTTTAAAACTGACCTCATCCGGATAACCATCACTGTAGATTTGCTCAGTTTGAATAGTTTTCAAATTTTTAGCCTAGATCACCTTTCTTTGCTACGTACGTTGCAACCATATCAACTAAACCGCAAAGCAAACCCCGGACACTATTGATTAGCGATGGCGTTAACCCTTTTTTCCACCTTTCACTTGGCACCAGTCGATCATAAAACGCATAGCGCCCAAACGCCATAACCAGTCAGCCATTACGTGAAGTGTTGAGCTCTAACCTATAAGAATATATAACTCCCCGAAGGAGAAAAACCCCGTTCTTATTCTTCTAGCCATAAAAATATGACCAGGAAGGAAAACAAAAGGCTAAAGAAAGGAAGGAAAACAGCCACTTCTCGTGATGCAAATTCGGTCCCACAGCACGGCGGAAGGAACGCACCAACGCTCGATTGCATTGCCGCACCTAGCGTGTGGAAGTGGAGACCCGAAAAAAAACTAAACCGCTGCCGTTTAACCCTTTTCGTTCCATCACTGTCACGCACGGATGCGTGTGATTTTCGTTACTTTATGGAAGGTGAGCTCGTAAAACGGTGGTGTTTACATCCATCCGTTTAAGCGGCGGGAATGTGTTTCGCCCCATTCTATTCTGACCCCGCGGGCTGCTTTCGTGTGTTGACAACTGGGCCTGGGCTGGAGATAAATTATGGGCGGCAGTTAACAGTTGGTTGTGCGTGAAGTTCGGGACCCCATTTTCCACCTGATGGTTTGATTTCGATCATCGGCACGAACTGATCCCAGGACCGCACATTTATATTTATGTATCCTTTTCGAGGCTAGAGAAGGTAAGCAAAACAAAGGGTTTTCCGAAAGAGTTAGGGTTTCCCAGGGGAAAACAAACAAACCCCATGGTGGAGCACCATGTCACACGCACAGTTAGCGGGTGCGTGCCAGTTTGATGGTGTGATTATTTATTCAACTCTACGCAGACGATCCTTTCGCAGCTTGCCAAAAAAAAACAACGACCAAACGGCCGAGCATTTAGTGAGTGACAAAACACACGACCACGCGAGCCAAACACACAAAAAAAAGATTTATAGCCCCACCGGTGTGGCACAAATCGGATCTAACACCACAGCGGAAAGACACAACCGACAAATGACCGATAGCAGCGCCGACTCCTAGCGCTAAGGGTTGTTCTTCTGCCAATAAAAGCAAACCACAACCGACCCGGTACGATAACTGCCGAGGTGATGAAAAAGACACCAGCCAACCATCCAGGCAGGCCGGACCGACCGAGCAGGCGAGCAATTGATTCGAGTTTCCGGTCGCGTGACGTTACCATTTATCATCCGTACGTGGCGTACCAACCGACCGATTCACTATCGATCCGTTCGCGAAGTTTTTTTTTCCCCCAAGTAGGACGAGGACTTCCGGTTGCCTACGGATGCCTAGCATTTCTGCAACGTCACGGCTAGAGGCAGCTTGTGGTGCAAAAAAAAATCTCCCAATCCAACTCCTTTGCAGACTCCACGCTGCAGAACGAAACGATTATACCGTCATCACCCCGAGGGGTCTTGTGTGGTGCTGAATGCAGCGAGATGAATTGCTACGCTACTGCAGCTACTCTCGCGCACATATTCAAATTGCACCCTTGGTTTGTTCGATTGTTATTGTTTTTTTCTGGGCCTTTCCTCTTCTTTTGCGCAGTGAAATGATCCCGTAGTTTCGGTTCTGTTTTTTTTTTTGCGCAACCCCTTTTTTACTCGGTTCTCCTGGGTGATGTTTTCGGCGCTGATATCCTGGAAGGCTGCATGAGGTTGTAGTTTTTTGCTTTCCTTCTCCGCTCGATCCGGTTCTGTCGACATTGTTCCGTCACCGCCGGACATTCTCTTGTTCATCGGGATACAAATTGGCACCCTTCACGGGGTGAAGTGTTTGAGATCGCCCGAAGCGTGTTTTCGCTTCTCACAAAGGCACCGACCAGGGCAGCCTCTAACGCCGCTACCGTGACGGCGTTTATTTGCGACCTTTTTGCGCTTTACAATGAGTGAGCGATTAACCTAAGTGTTTGAACCGGTCATAAATGTCATCGGGTTTGATTTAATGTACTGCGAAGTGGATGTGTGTGTGTTTTTAAGGCCAGAAAGGGCATGGGATGGGCGCTAGATACTGCTATAAAAATAATAGTCTTGCAGCGTTCTGTTTTGGGGAAGAAGCGGCTGACAAGAATGACAATTGCTATCTGTCAAACGGTTGAGTATTAGTACCCCAATTGTTGTTGACACTCATCCCGATTGAGTAAATAGATCTTGTTGACAGTTCTATGAGGAGTATACTTAGAGGAATATCAAAGGCGAGTTACTGCAAGTCATATACTTCGATATGTTTCCAAAGGTTAACGAGGTCTGTCCAAAAACGTCAGGAGCTCTGCTGATGAATTGGTCTCCAACTTGATGTAGCTCTCTCAAGAACTTGTTCCTTAGCTATCGACGAAAGGATTCTTCCATGATCATATTTTACAAAATTGTTTAACTATGAGAATATCGTCATCATCGTCATACCACAAACCTCCATCAAATGCCACTACAATTTGTTTACTCGTTCTACAATAATTCTAATTAGCGAACCCCCGACCGGCCCTTCGCTAACCAGTACGGGTTTCAGTTGTTCTGCTTTCAGGCAGTCGTTGATGGGACAGCGAAGCTCGGACGGTGACAAGCTCAGTCCGAGCTCCGTCAGCTCGTCGCGCGGTCCAGCTGGTTTGGACCACCGAACGAATAGCATATCAGCGCTGGACGACGACGACAAGCTGCTGGACGTGGTGGGACCACCGCAGAGTCCGCTACTCTCGCTCAGCCAACAGATGCATCATCACGCGTCAGGTTAGTATCTCTGCTAGCAAAATCCTTCTGAAGACTCAAAACCTTAAGTTGCTCTTTGAAAGAGTCTTCAATAAATTCGCTCCAGGAATTCTTAATAATTCTCGATCTTCTTTTAACTCTCTCTCTCTCTCTCTCTCTCTCTGTCTCTCCTTCTTGTGTTTGACTCTAGCAGGTTGGTTCAACTTCGAGGACGTGCAGCGAGCGGAGGAAGCGATGCGACGGCGCCTCCAGTCGGACGAGAACGAACGGGACGGCAGCGACTCGAACTGCTCGGACAGCGTGTCAGGAAGCACAGGTGCCTTTCGTCCGACCTCGGGCAGCCCGAAGGAATCGTCCAGCAGTGCCGGTACGTCCTACCCCTCGCCCAACATCTCCGTCGGTCCGCCGATCCATCCGCCGCCCCACCTGCTGCCCTATCTCTACCCGCACGGGCTCTACCCACCGCCCCACCTGTCCCTGCTGCACAATCCGGCCGCCGCCGCTGCCATGAACCCGAGCCTGCTGTTCAACGCGCAGCTCGCCCTTGCCGCCCAACATCCGGCCTTCTTCGGGCATTACTCGGGCCATTCGCCCACCTCGCCACTGCACGGTCTCAAGGGCCATCGCTTTTCGCCGTACAGCTTACCATCCGGGCTAGGGTCGGCGTTTGACGCCGTTACGCCCGGCTCGAACTCGGCCGGTGCCCGCAGCCTCAGCAGCAGTCCGCATCCGCGCGCTGCCTCGAACTCACCCCCAACCCGGCCCATCTCCGTCTCACCAACGCCCACCCAACATCCGACCTCGCCGACGACGGCGGACGCGAATGCTGCCGCCAACATGCCACCGAACAGCAGCATAGCCCCGCCACCTCCACCACCTTCGCAACCTTCCGCACCGACCGCACCCCCGGCCGCTTCCATCATGTCACCAGCATCGGGAGCACCACCACCACCAACCGTACCCTCGCTAGGACCTCCGCCACCATCCGCCAACTCACCGTCGGAGCTGAAAAGCATCGAAAAGATGGTGAACGGGTTGGAGGTGAAGCACAACATCAACGGCAGCACGGTGACGGTTGACGCGAACGGCGCGAAAGGCCATCATCCTTCCCATCCCGGGCACGATCAGTGACGTATGGTGAGTGGCGAGTATCATCATCCCGGTTCGTACGATCGCAGCATACCGGTGGATGTCGTTGGTGGTGGTGGTGGTGGCGGTCCCGGACCGAACCTCGACCAGGGCATGTGACAGTTAGCGATCGGTCCGGGCGACGCACTCCACTACGGGATGTCGTAGGACTGCGTTAGCACACCGGGACCTTTCGTTGTACATAGAGCAGAAGTATTTTAGTAGACACTTTTTACATAGCTCCGTGTCGCTTTTACATTAAAACATCGTCTTGTTTTCATTGCTCGGTGGTTTTCTTTACGGGAGGGCGTTCTGTGTTATAAGCGAGCCGTGAAGCGAACGCGTTTGTGTCCACCAACTTACCAAAGAACATCTGCTGCTATAAAAATGCGGTGTGAGCACTGAACAACTCTCCCGGGGGGGAAGGAAATATGTAAGTCGTTTTGATAAAATCGTTCCTTTTCTGATTTTTTCCGGTGCAAGCTCGAACTTTCAAATCCATTTTCCATCAACAAAACACAGACCGCCACACGTTTTCTTCGATTGAGTAGATTGATAAGGCATACTCACCAATACACAAACAAAAACACAGACCCACACCAATACTGCTCACCATCACCGCCAACTATGATCCATAATAGTCATTGCAAATTTTAACAATAAACACAGTTAGCCTGCTTCTCGCCCTGGGAGCAACCATCCTCTCTGCTTGTGTGAATTGAACACGCCCGAAGTAACTAGTATAAACGCTAGGCGAGTATGAACGAAATGAACGGATGAACCACACACAGTTGCGCCACTCACACAGCATACGCTGCAATGGATAGTGTAATCAATTTTTGGGGGACAAAAAGCAAATCCCAAAAGGGTAAAACAGTTTTGTAAATTATGTAAATAGTAAAGAAGAAAGGAGAAGCGAGCCCTATATAATTAGCTTATCGAAAAGTGAAAACAAAAAAATAAAAACACAGAAAATTAAAACACTCAAAACACATCGCAAATGTGAAAATTGTAACCGAAAGGATCAATGAAAGGTAAACATCATTTTGATCGACTAAATCCAACAAACAAGATAAGCAGACAAAGGAAAGCAATAAAAAAATGTTCACGAATGATTATGTAGAAATTTTTTATTCTATCTTCATTTTTAATCGACTTTTATCTTCTATTACTTCGACTCCGTTGTGTGTGGCTTACAGGCGAGCCGCACAAGTCAAGGAGTCAAATTATTTAATTTTTCGGTTTAAAAACTACACCTCACCACAAACACTCAAAGTGTATAAAGAACAAAACAAAAAAAAAGTTTGCAAGCTATTCACTAACTTTAGGAATCGTTAGCAGAGCAAAAATTCGGTGTGTAATTATTTATTTCCCTATCCCTTTGGTTCGCTTTCCTTTCGTACTGGCCAACATTGCTCGAAACTGTTCCTCGCCCGCTCGCCCGAAACAAATCAGTTAGAAGTTTAAGTTTTTTTTTAACGGGATTAAGATAAAAGATTAATAAAATAATGTTTGTACCATACGTTTTCGTTCGTCTTTTGTTAATTGTTGTCCTCTGGAAGCTCGGAAGCAAGCAGGTAGATTTGTTTAACTTGAAACCGGCTGGAGGTTCGTAACGCCTCACACCATCTTACCATAGTGAAGCTCTGCCCACGGTACGGCTGATGTGACAGTAACGTTGGCTGATATGTGTGATAATTTATTGATTTATGAGATACCTTCCTTGATTGAATCAATACAGATGTGCTCATCCTTAGTTTTTTTCTAACCGACGCTCCTCTCGTGAGCGCGACACTGCAAGAGCAAGTGTCAAGAATAGCAAGAAAAACGAAAGCAGAGCTTAGTAGAAATGTATCAAGTAGATTTATTACCCGCTAGCCACATTATCGTTTAGTTTGTCCGTAGGTTTGTGTTGGGAAATTTTGTTTGTTTAATGTAAAGAAGCAAACCACATAACCCATTGGTTCCTAAGAAAAGGAAATGGCCGAACGGGACGAGGCAGGTGCTGATAGGGGAAGCAAGGGAGAGAGAGGCGATGTAAATAGATTCGTTGTCTAAACGAATGCAAACGTCACAAAAAACTCACAAAACACACATACACAAACACAGTTCATTCTGCTACAACTGTATTTTTACTTTAACTTGTCGCAATAACACAACATTAGGGCATGGCTTTAATGGTATTAACGAGTGGGAAACATGCCCAACAGGATGAAGGAAACCCCTGCCTAGCGTCGATAATGAAAGGTGAAAAAAGAGAGTTTAATTTAAAACGAAACCCACGTACGGAAATTGCAGAACGATCGAAAGAACGCTGCTCTGCCTGACCCGTGCTGTAAAAAATAAAAACACGAAACACGAAAAAGGGAAAACTCAAACAAAAAAACAATGAAACATTTAAAATACGCATTTAGTGGAATTCTTTACTTACTGCGCTAAGTACTAACTAACCTGCCCAGTGAACGGTTATTACATTTGAGATATAGTTTGTAACGCGCGAACAAAGCAAACGTTAAAATGGGAGAGAAAGGAAAAAAATACAAAAATTAAAGAAAAAAGAAGCAGCAAACCAGTAGTCAGGACAAGCAGGTGTGTGAAAAATGTGCAAAAACAAAACACACACACACGAGAAAGTAGGAAGAAGAACAACAAAAACAAAACCTTAGACTATTTTTGTAAGTCGTAAAAGAGCAATAATTGACGGAAGAAGTTAGTCGTGGAACGTGGAAGGTTAAATATAATGAAGCTACAAAACGTCAAAATAGAAGACAGAAGAAAAAACAGAAACAACACACAAAAAGAAAAGAAACACAACACAAAAACACAAAAACTATTTTAAGAAATAAAAATTCAAAATATTACAAAATAGAAAAAACAGAAAACCTTAAGAAAAAGTGGTTTTATTTGTTTGAATTTCTAAGATGCACCAAATTTGGAAACATTCGAAATGGTATCATGAGTGAACTTTTCAGTTGTTTTGTCTCCTTGAGGATCGGCAATCGCATGATGCGTCGAGTGCATACGTCGAACAAGATGCCACCCGATCCTAATAAATCATTCACGCTTTTCACTGCCACTACAGCTAGAGCGAGGTGTACAGACAAATTTAATGGAGATCACCTTCGTGCTTCCTATTTCTCTACATTAGCAAGTCATCAGCATTCAGCTCGGCGACAGTCGATCGTGATTACCTCGAGAGTCGATTATTCTCTGTGCTGTGCTCTGTGGCGAGGCACAGCACCAGCATTGATGGGGCGCTGTACATTTGCGTACGCTCGTTAGTGGTGAATTATTACATTCCTGTCCCGCTCCCATTGTGCCTAGATAATGGTATAACGCATGCAAATGACTTTTGCAGGGGTGTTCAGATGATATCGCAAAACCCACCTTACCAATTATCACAATTGCATGTGAATGAAGATGATTAGCGGTGCGAAGCTTAATTCATCCACCTGTCAATTATCATTTAACACGTTTTAAGTCGTTAATTACGTACTGTTTTGATGTGGTGATGGTGTACGGTTGGATTCGATTCAAGTGTATTCATTATTTGGTATGAACGGTCTGGCCGAATTGCTTTATGTTCAGTTTTGAGTCGAAATAAACAAAAATTTCAAACTCTGTTATACGCTGATGCACCGATGAGCAAAATGAACTGTGCTACGCTTTCAAACTCCAAGTTTTTCGAATGTCAATCAATTTTGAGAGAAGATTTTTTTTATTCATAAAGAACGGCCTGACCGTATTGCTTTTGAGAGAAGATTCATTAAATAAAGATTCATGAAGAATTGAGTAAAAAAAATAAAAGTGCAACATTAGACACAATCTGAACACTTTTTTCGAAAGGAAAGATTACCGGAGCGTTCTTAGTTCACTAGTATGTTGTTAGTGTTAGTATAACAGATTTACAAAATTTGGGTTATCCTTATCCTGACTCAAAACTGTCGCAGTCATTTTTAACAATGATGTTTTCATGGATTTTTGTGTCTTTCTTGTTTACTTCCGTGTTCATTGATACACCATTTGGCTGATTAACAATGTTTAAAAATAACTGTTATACACAGGAACAATTGTTTCTAGTGATAGTTTTTTTTCTTTCAACAATGTTTAAATTCTTGTTTTAAATTGTTTAACATTCTATTTAAAAAAATACAAATTTTTCTCTGTCTTCAACCAACATCCTCGAGTGGGCTCGGCCTGCCATTTCTAAGATTTCCGTGACTTGATTTTACCCGCAGTAAAGCAGTCAGCCCTGCATACAGGGAGACAATCAAGATGGGATTTGAACCCCGGTCTTGCCATGTTAAGACCGGCGCCGCTGTTGCCTCTGCCACCAGACCGCCCCAAATAAAAAAATAAAGCTATAAAATTTAGGAAAAAAAAATCCAAATTTAAATATTTTCTATAACTTAAGGAGCGCGGAATCAACAGCTTTCACACTTAAATCTGCTTTGGTATAACTAACGATTTAAGAGAACCTAAAATTGGTCTATTGCTACATAATCTATTAAAGCCCTGAATCCTGACGCTTTGAGCATCTGTACAACTATTTTATCTTCTTTAACGATCGCTGACGACAGGTGACGAACCCTGTAATAAGAACTTGCCTGCATTGGAAAAATGTTTTGCTATAATGTACAAAATAAAAGCTCATTTGTTCTACATTTGCAATTGCAGCAACCTACTTATCGATTATGTAGTCTATAATATTATTAAAAACACATCTTTGTACAATGACACATGCCTTTTCAGGCGACACCAACTGGCTAATTATTTTATACTAGCCCTTGCTGCACCTCTCGCTAGTCATCGATTTGCATACAGAACCTTACCTAACAACGCACACGTGTCATTGCATCAAACTGCAACGCGATGTGCATCCACGCAAGCTTCTCGACGATACGTTCAAGGTGACAAAGATACCTTAGGATGAAAAAACGTTTCAAGCTGTCTCTTCTTGTATTCCCCCTTACCCTTTTCCATTCTCCCGTATTCTCTTGTAACGGAATTTTGAACCGATTTATCATCCATCCTTCCGGCGCTGAGCTGAGCCCGCGATGCATATGGTGCGCCGTGTCAGTTTCCGCCGTTTAGCGAAAGGAAGTTGGGCAGAAGTGAACGAGATAGATCGTCGGAGCTACCGAAAAGATCCAATCAAGATGCGAAACCGGAGATAAGTGTCGAGCGTGAGTAGGTCAGCAGCAGGTAGATGTTTCCGGAAAGTGGAATGCAATTTTTCAGACCACCGAAAGTCTGCGAAAGATCCGCTCCTCAAGGCCAAGGACATTTGCCCAGAACGGTTTGCCTACCAGCTGACCGTGTTTCGACTTCCGAATTCCTTCCGAACACCTATCCGAGAACGATCGAATGCAAAAGATTGTAAATTTTTTTTTAATGGCAGAAAGAGCCCTTTCAGCTGTTTTAAGTTTCTAATCTAACAAAGCATCACTATGAATCAATATCCTTCAGAAATACACACGCACACACATATTCTTCCTTTGTGGAAATTGCCAACTGTTTCTGCCCGGCTAAACATTAATGCTAATCACTATAATTTAAATCTAATTTTCATATTATCGCCATAAACCAAAAGGTAGAACAAAAACTAACTTCAAACTCACCTGTCAACAACAGTCATAAAAATACCCATCTAACAAACAGCCTCCTTAGACCTTCGTCGTCTAACTGCGCGGCCGAACAAATTTACACTCGCGGGTTGCGTGCTTAGAATGCTTTAACGAGGGCAGCCCCGGTCCCCGCCAAAAACCAAACAAACTGACAACTTGCCAAACTTGCCCCATTTAATTGGATCAAACAATTAACTCCACGAAAAAGGCTAACCGATTGCTCACACTATTTTCCACCCGGTTGCCGCGGCAAGGACACTAAACGGATGGCACATTTTCAATTCCTTTACCTTCGAAATAGAGAGAGGAGAAAAGAAAACCCCCGGTAAACCACTGAAAAAACTTTTCCCCCTTATCGTAGCCAAAAAGTAAGTCATATAAATCTTACTTGCAATGGTCTCTTTTGCTTTGCGGGCCTACCCGGTTAGCCCTTTGCCCGCGCACCTGTCAACAGGAGCGGCACAATTCGGCAAATCATTTTCCATGCTCCCTGGTCCGTTTCGGTTTGTTTTACGTTTACGTTGATGATATGCCGGTGGAAGAAAAAAACCCGAAAACTCTTTTCCAACAGACAAGTGATTCATGTACCCAACCTAGAGGTGAGTTAGGAAAGGTAGAAAGAACTAGTTAAAAGCCAATATCGAGCAAATCTATCCGAGGTTGTGGAAGTGGAAGTTGTCGATACAGTTGCACCGTACAGACGGGCCAGCACTGTTGAAATAAGTTTACGACAGCAAGAAGAAAAAAGAGCAGTTCAATAGTTTTCACCGACAAACGAAAAGGAAAAGCAAGAAATGTCCCCATGGCCTATGTTTACATGCGATACAGTCGCTGCGCAGGCAAACTTGGTACAGCACCTTACGGTCCACGCGAACCTATCGATTTGCTGGGACCATATTTGCGATAAAGATCTTGCCGCCGTTCTGTCACAGCTGAAGTTTGTCAATTTAAAGCGCCTCGATATCGGTTTTGTTTTCCACTGCCTACAGACCAGAGACCAGTGGTACCGAAAGCTCGGTTGGCAGTAAAGGGTTGCAGCATTGTGTAGGTTTGATTCTACCTTTGATACGTACGCTCGGCTGGGAGCTAGTTTGATGTGGGTGTTGCCATAGGGTGGGTCGCGTTGTGTCGTTTTATCGTCCATTGTGCCGGTAACCAGTAGGTATCTGGTTGGTTTCGTCGCATCGCTTTCAGCTTTCCGTTACAGTTACACCCACAATATATGTGACTAGAAAAAAATATTAACACAGAGAGCAGAATTTCCCTTTATTTAAAAAAAACCTCAAAATAGTTGTAAAAATTACAATACGGCATCAGTCCGTAATAATTAATAAATAAATAAATAGTTGTAAAAATCGTTGAAATTATTCGAACACTGAAGAAAAAATATTCAAAGTAGTATGCGTTAGTCAGCAAGTGCCTGCAAATAAAGAAATATTTAAGGAAAATTTAAAATTATAGCTGCTGTCATACTTTTTGAGTATTCTGTTATACACCTCTTAGTAAACTGTTATACAAGCTCCTACGGGATCGTTCAGCTTGCGAAATCAAAGTAATTGTTTTAATATCATTTGGTACCGCCTATGCACTGCTTAATACACTGTTATAAAACTTTTAGTAAACTGTTACACAGTTTTTAAAAATATGTAAGTGATTAGAAGTTTTAAACTCTCAATATTACTAAACATTCAAGCAAGTTTGTATGCTGTTTTACAACTGTTATACAACTGTCATAAGCTAGTAAATAAATAATTGCTCTAGACTAAAAAATATTTTAATTGAATATTTATTTATTGATTCAAACATAAAGTCGGGCCCTGCTGTCATTTGCTCTGGTGTACTTGCACAGCTCTTGCCAACCATCCACTTGCGCCACCTCGGCGAGATCGGGTGTCACCAGTGATCAAAACGACAAAACCATAGACACAGCTGGAACAAAAAAGAACAATCTCAACATCCCACGCCATCAGCTCACCCGGCCAACGAAAGAGGTTCGCACAGGTTGGAGGTTTTGATTTTCCATTACAGATTTATGGTTGTTTATTCATTATAACTGTGGCAACAAACTGCGGATGGGGCTGGTTTGGGACCGCAGTTTGTTATACACACACACACCACTCCGACCATACACACACACACACACACTCCGAAACAACTGCTTAATGTAATTTAAGAAATCAACCCTTTTAGCTCTTCATACCCATCCTGCCATCCCTGTTGTTGTGCCCCGAAACGATCGAAGCAAGGCATCGAAAAGGCGGCGACGGTTTTTCCTTGTCGCGTGATTGCAATCGCGTGGGCCGATACAGGCGACATTACTATGGCACAAGTTTTCCCGGGGGTTTCCTCCCCCCCACAATAACCGAAGGTTTGGGGTCTTTTTGCTAGCCGTTTTCGGTCTGAAGAGCTGCCGCATTTCATTATCAAAACGGAAAAGCCATTGTTTAATGAGACGCTCGACAGTGGTGCGATGAGACACAAAATCCGTTCCGTACGTACGAGCAAACAGGGTGCCTCCACCGGCAGGTAAGAAGCTGTTACGGTGCCTACGGAACACAAGAACGCATCACAATGAAATATTTATTATTCGAACTGCCGAACCGACCGGGCAGGCGGCCTAGGTCGAATGACATTAGGGGCACGGTGAAGCGCCCGCGTCCCTAACTAAGCTAATTGGTAATTCAAGTCAATTCCCTTTTCCGTGGGCCGCCCCCTCGGTTCGTTTCGATCGATCCATCTTCCAAGTGGATTACTGAATAGACGGCAGCTTGAAGTAGGTGGAGACGAACCTGTGATCATAAATTATGTTCTTTGCGGCTTTACAATTGAACTGGAACAGGCACGATGAGTCGTTTTGGGGCCTAGCATTTAATGGTCACCGATAAAGCTATTGATGGATCGAACGGTCGAATGGTACGCGGGTTGGAAGTTGGATTCCATTCGATTCTCGGGGGGTGATTGTGTCGAACGATGTCGTTGTCACGATGGTGGCCAGTCCGCTCGATCGATGATCACGAAGCGCACTGCTTACGTATGCCACGTGATAAGAGACTTCTATAGACAGTTCTTACACTAGGCCTAATGTACACAGTACAAAGAAAGGTTTGTTTGATAAGATCACTGATTGATACTCATCAAAACATGGTTAGAGCAGATTGTTTAACACTTTTAACATTCAATTCCTTTTGTACTGAAGTGCAGTATTTATTATTTATGCTTGTTTATGCTGACAATGGTTCCATAAACATTGATTAATTATCATTTACTTATTTTCATTTTTAATCTCTTTTTTGTGATCTTATTCCTTCGTTTGATTTGACTCTGTTTGTTGAACTTCTAGCATCTGTTCTTCGGAACTGGTGTTCCGGTGAGCAACATGTAACTCTTAAATCTTTGTTAGGATTTTCAGGGGCCAGGCTGACTTTGGATTAAAATGAGGTTAAATTAAAAATTGAAATTTGGTCAAAACTTCACCTATCTGGATGTAAGCTATTAGTATCGACAACAACATTGATGCTGAGTAACGCTAAACGGTACTGACTTCCAACCAGCCACTACGGCCTAAGAAGAATTCTCCACTCAAAACACCTATCGTGACGGACGTAGCTGGGACTGTACAAAACATTTATAGTCCCAGTACTCATATGCGCCTCTGAGACATGGACACTGTCCAACACTGACGAGAGCTTCTTAGCCGTGTTCGAGAGGAAGCTGCTCTGAAGGATTGTTGGCCCCGTATGTGTGGAAGGACAATGGAGGAGCCGCTATAATGACGAGCTCTACGAGCACACCATCGTTCAGCGAATCAGACTCGCTAGGCTCCGGTGGGCTGGTCACGTCAACCAATGACACCAAACGATCCAGCCTTCTGTAAAGTCCGTCAAAGTCGTCCATACGTCATGAAGTCATGAATAAGACAGTTAGTTCTTCTGATCTGGTCTTCCTGTCAGAGACATGTCCAGGCTCGTCTGACTTAATATTAAATTTCTTCTGCGAGTATGAGAGAACTGTCCAGTTCTTCTTCTTATTTTTCTTCCCTGAGTGGTAATCCTTTGGTACGACTAGGGAATCCAGCTACCTGCCAGCCTTCTTCAATTACTCCGCTGCTATCAGAGCACAATGCACTGCTCAACTAGCTCTGAAATGTATCCGGCAACTAATGGCCATACGTCCTCAAATACTCCAATACCAAAAATTCGTTCGATAACCTTTTTTTCTATTCAAGCGAAAAGCATATATTGATTAAAAATAATATCACAAAAATGCATTACTGTTTATTTTTGTTATAAATTTTTGGTTGAATCTTATTTTCACTTCTGTTTGGCTTCAGTTGCAGTCTACATCATTTGATAATTGATTCCACCGTGTTGGCTTCCTATGCAATTGATGACACAAAAACACACCAAACATGCAAGCAATTTGCACGCCCTGCTCTACCACATCGATCAACCAGCCCAAGCCCATCATCTACACCCTTCGAACCTCGTCTAACTCGTTCACACCCCGTTTAGACCGCTTCCGGAGGGTGTCGTTGTCGCTTGTACCGCTTCAAAACGTAAGCAATTACGCATCAAAATGCCAAAATCACCCCAAAATCGATCGCTGGCCTGCTGTTGTTGTTGTTGAAGTTTGTTGGGCCTTAATGAGCGAATTCTTGCACTCAACCGCACGCACAGAACGCAACCGATATTGACACCCGGGCCGCGGAAATTGAATCGATCGCGGGAAACCCTACTACTTCGGAAGCACACACACACCGCCAAAATGGCCCTACCCGGCGGGACTCTGTGCCGGGCGAAACTCATTAACACCCAACCATAAATACCGCCTCGTGTGGCATCAAAGCTAGGCGCAAAACGGTTTTGTTTATTCCCGGAAATTTCCCACACCCTGACGAGGTGTCAGCGCGAGAGAGAGAGAGAGAGAGAGAGAGAGAGAATGGCGCGGGAAAACGATTGATAGTGACCTCGGGTAAATTTGTCTCTAATCGTGTTTGGGGAAATTATTCACGTGATTATGATGCATCATCGTCATCATCATAATCAGGACACTTGCCACTGACGCGATCCTGTGGGACATATTTTTCCAGCTCAACAGTTTCTGGAGTGCCTCATTAGAGGTGACTGAGGTAAAGTATTCCGATTCTATCACCTTCAGGTGCTAGTCGATTAGAATTTACCCATACACAACACCTGCAGTTAGCTGACGGCATTCTTCATCCAATAAAAGCAAGTAGTTCATTTGTTCTAGCTGACCACCTTCACGGCTCTCGGCCAGAGTCACACCCAACTTGGCATTGCGTTATCAAAGCTCACTGAGCAAATGTATTCCTCTTCACAACCCTTCGATTTGTCACTTGCCAATCCAAAAACATTCAACAACAAAAAGTAGACCGCTGAGGGTGTGATAAAAGCACCGAAACACCGCCGCCGCGTGATCTGTTTAGTATGACAGCCGACAATGCCACTGACGGTGCCAAGCTAACGTGCCGCATATTTTGACTTTTTTGTTGCTCGCTTCTCACACAGGATTCGATCTTATTTTTGCCAACGACCAGCTCCAAACCAACCCGGGTGACCAATTTCATTCCGACCTAACAACCGAATGCTTTACCCAGCTTTGATCGGTGTTGAAGATCGCTCGATCGTTTGGAGTGCGAAATGAATTTTAAAACGTGTCTGGTCGGACACACTCCCTCTCTCTCTCTGCCTTGATGGGAATAACTCCCTGTCGGTCTTGCTTTGGAGACGGGTTTCTCACACATTATTAGCATATTTTCGGTAGCGCACCGCTACCGTCTAATGAGGGTGAAAGATGTTATGCGCGAGATAATGTGGTGAGGTTTATGGGCGCTGCAATGGGTACACGTTGTGGATGGCGTTGTAGAAAGATTCCGTCACACTTTGGGCCTGAGACCCGATGATCGTGCTTTATTTCATTCCCAGACACCTCAGATACGCTTAGGTTAGAGACTTATTTACACAGAAATCGCTTAAAAGTCTCCCAAGGTTTAAGGATAAGATCGGAGGCATCTTCTTCTATTAGGCAGTTTGCGGGCTATGCTGATAGACAACTTTGGTCTGTACCTCTCCCACGCTCCATAAGTTGCTTCACGGGAGCTCCAACAAGATCTTCATACGTATTCGTAATGCAAAATTTTAGATCTAAATCACTAGAACTCAATATCTCGATATCTGTAAGTTTCTCAAAGATGCCTTCATTCGTACAGAGTTTTCCAGTTGATAAGGCAATGAAATTCATTTTTATGGCAGGCTTGTTAGATGAAATGGCGAACAAAGCTAGTTGATATGGAAACGCTTTCAGATGACTGGGAAATGCTTTTACGTTATCAACTGAAAACCCCTGTATTATAATTATTGCCTCTTCGTAAATGAAAATTTTTAGTAATACGACCAGGCCTTTCAAATCAGAACTTCCTTAAAGTTGGGAGTCTGTCATTTCTGGTAAAAGCATCGAAGTGTGGTGGTTCCGCCAAACTTACACCAATATTGAGTCAAAACAATACTTTAACTAAGCGTTTTTATTAGATCAGGGGATTATTTGTTGGCGGGTGTTGCTCGTTATAATCGACCCTAGAGCATATTTTCTCATATTCGATCAATTCCTACCATTGAGCCATAGTTTCAGCGCTGTTTAGGACTACAAGATCTTAACACCTAGTAACGTCTAGGGGCCTTGAAGATTTCACCTGACATTACTGGCTTTCTTCGACTATATTTTAGCTTTATAGGTAGCTTTATAGGTTGTCTTACGTACGGGGCAACGGTATACTAGAACTCACTCAACTTTATAACCAGAGTGGACCAAAATCCCTGAAGGCGCTAGAAACAATGGAAGCTGAGGCCAGTACTACTCAGGATAACTCGGATCCTTTGAACTTCCATAGGCCAGGCTCCCAGCAAGGGGTCCTGTGCAAGAAACCTCTTACATGTGGGCCTTTCCATGGGAGATTTAAAGAAGGGGCTGCCTATTCCGGCAAGCTTTAGATCCACCACTGTCAACAGCAATCTCTTTACCTGCTGATCGTATGCAGCTTCTATCTATCGCAACATTATCAATAGCTTACAAATAATCCGCAGTTTTCTGCTCACATTTTCAAGAGCTTAAACAGTACTGACTAAGAAAAGTTTAAATAGTGAGTCTGTATGCAAATGTTCTAAAGTTTTAGAATTAGATAAATAGCATTCAAAATTTATTTCTACAGTTTCTTTCAAGATCTCGATCCCTCATTCTCTCTTTCTTCTCGGCCTATCGACTTCTTAATGTCATGCCTGCCATATATGGCTTCCATCACTTACAACAAAGCCTCATACAATAAAGATGACTCTAATCAGCCCTTACTACGGGGGAACGGTCCGGATAGGATTTGAACCCCAGTCCTGGCATATGAAAACTGGCGCCATGATCAAGATCGTAACTCTAAGTTATGGCTTCACATTTTAATATGCGATGCAGTCTTTTAAGTATTTTACTAACCTTTGATATAAACATTACGATAATAGATTCAAAAATGGAATGGTTCCAAATTCAAATAAAAGGACAACAAAAGTTATTGTGCGATAGCAATTGGTAAATTTGACTGAATTGATTGATTGGAAGGAATTATTCAAGGTTTAACTTTTTCTTCTCTTGCACTTCAACCTCGAAAGATATTGGCTGGCCATTTCTTGCTTTCTGTGACTTGATTTTACTCGGTGAAAAGTAGTCAGCCCTACGAACGGGGAGGCCAGACCGGATGGGATTTGAACCCGGGTCCTGCCGTGTAAAGTGTGACTGTAGACTTAGTAAAACGATACTTAAACTAAACACTGCAATTTTGAAAGCCAACTAACAATTCAAAAACAATATTAAAAGCAACCAGAAAAGCCTCTCCGTTGCCGGTCTGATGGCTCAATCACACCAATCACCGAACAACCGATGCACTCAACCTCAACCAAAATCACCACAAATCAACTCATCATTATCTCGGAGTTTTTGTTGTTGTTGCTGCTTTGCTGCATTCTCGGTTCGCTCCATTGCATTTCGCCAACCTCGGCAAATGTGCATCCATTTTCGCGAAAGTGCATTTTTCTTCACATCCATAGCGGGTGGTGGCATTGGTGAAAGAGTCGGAACCTTCCCAAAGCTCTCGCTCTCACTCTCGCTCTGGACACACCCAGGATGATGGTGCCCCATTTGCTTGCTCTAAAATTACGCACCCCGTAGATGTGTGTCGTTTTTTTTTCGTTCTGCCTTTAACCGAAACGAAAATTCAAATCAACATAATTTATTGCAGTTCGAATTATCGTCAACAATAGAAGGAAGTGGAATACAAAATTCCACCCGCTTGGCGAACCGTTTGGGGGGGGCGAAATGCGTTTACGTTGGTTTGGTTTTCAGTTTTTTGTTTTCTTCTCTCACTGTACACTGTACGGTGACTTGGTTGGGATTGAAACTTTTATTACCCTCGAACAGACACTCCTAAATGGTGTTACAATTTCAGTTTGGCTTCCTGTAAAAAAAGCCATTTTTGCGGCACTACTGAGCGCACAGCGATGAGTTGGTTTCCTTTCGTTTTCCTCCCGGGGATCGTTTTATGCTTCCTCGTGCTTCCTCGCCGCTTCCTTCGTGATTTAGCATGGAGGGCGAGACCGAACGAAATAAAATCGAAACTAATTGATATGCCAATAAACAAAAGCGCCCAACCGATATACATTTATGTGTAGTGACTCGTGACACATTGGCCGGCGAGCGCACGAAAAACAGGGGGAACGAAAAAAGCTCACTGTAAATGAGTTGAAAAGCTGCACATCGTCGGTCAATGGTTTATTCGGGCGTGGAAACTGGGAGAGAGCTGGGCAGAAAAAAAAGGTTGAAATAAATTAACGATCAACTGGGTGTGAGGGATGTGGCAATCGCTACCGTATACAAAACCGCCACACCAAACATAAAACGTACAGAAAAGTGAGCCAACAGTCAGCACTTAAAAATGCGATTTCATCTTCACCACCAACGCTCACACTAACATCGTTTTAAATACCCGATCGATTGAACCCGCTGAAACGGTGAATAGAGTTTACAGAAATGAAGAAAAAACTATAATCATACGATCTTCCGCCAACAACTCCCTTCCATCCAGCGGGTACATTTAATTGAAATAAAACATTTAAACCCTCCTCGTGCAACAGTGGCCGTCACCAACCGTCACAAATACCGTCCACGGGTAGGAAAACCTCTCTGTCTCTCTCTCTCCCTCTCTTTCGATATATTGTGCGTGTTAAGCCGATTGTGGTGAACAGATTGAGCGGCTGATGCGATCATCCCGAACCGGCGGTCACACCCAAACCTGGATCAGCTGGGAAACACCTCGCAATACCCTCTGACGTGCGGGAATTATTCTGATGTACAGTTTTTGCAACACCAGACGAGTTTTAATTATGATGAGCTGGTTTATGCTGCCACTGAACTATTTGAACGCTGTTTTTGCATAATTTACTTTTATTTGATTTGTTTATATCAGCTAC
Source organism: Anopheles stephensi (assembly GCF_013141755.1). Taxonomy (NCBI): domain Eukaryota; kingdom Metazoa; phylum Arthropoda; class Insecta; order Diptera; family Culicidae; genus Anopheles; species Anopheles stephensi. Next base: position 104,573 of record NW_023405039.1, on the reverse strand, counting down.
TGAAGTTCACATTCTTCTCCTTGATTGGCCTTGCGACCTCTAAGGTTAGGCCTGGCATTTCTGACTATCTAGGTTTATTGATACCACGTAGTTGGATAGTCAGTCCTCACTACGGGCATCTAAAGCACAAAACCAAAATAGTAGTTGTAGTTGGAGGATGAATTGTATATATGTTTTGGTTAGCAGATTCCTCACGATACGTCCTAAAAATCATATTTCTATCCACTTGCCATTAACTTGAACTTGAATTTGTGAATGCGGCCAAAATTGGTAGAATAAACATTTAGACAAGTTTTAAGATCGAATGTTGCTCTATTTCTCCACACAACTCTGACCATAGGCTTGCTGTTCAGAAGTTTATCCACCAGGCTTCACTAAGGTATATGGCCAAGAACAATCTGCATAACATCTGGTGGATTTAGAATATGCGATTAATCTGTAGTAAACTCTGCAAAGAATCCTCGTTTTCATGATTTTGCAGCAGGAGATGCTAGCAGGGGATGTCCAGTTGTAAGATTTTCGCTATATGGTTACGAGATCTTCAGCTGTACCTAAAACTGTGGACAAGGACTTACTTAGCAACTAACATATCCGGCGCTACATTTGCTTGGCAATGTTGGCTTGCTGAAACAATCTTCGATTACGCCACGGTCCAGTGCCGTCATCTGCCAATCGATTATCTCGACCGCTCTGGCGGACGCATTAACGCCATCACTTCATCTCAGTGCCTACTACGCCTCGTTTGTCCGTGTGGACGGACTAAAAGGACTTTACGGGCTGTATCGTCTGGTGTCATTCTCATGACGTGACTAGCTCACCGTAAAGCTGACCAAGCTCGTAATTGTAGCGGCTCCGGTATTGTCCTTCCACACACACGGGGTCAAGAATCCTTCTGAGCATCTTCCTTTCGAACGCAGCTTAGATGGTCTCGTCAGTTTTGGACAGATTTCATGTCTCAGAGGCGTATGTAAGAACTGGTATTATGAATATTCTGTACCGCCAATAACGTCACAGATACATCATAATATGGGTGTTGAAGATGAGAGTTCCAAACATTTAGGGACTCATAGAGACACCAGCCAAAGATAGGAGAAATACTGGACCAAGATCAGTTGCCTATTTACATGTGCTTAGACTTGAAGCAGAGTGTTCAACACTACCACACTCCTGGAATATTGTAGCCTAGAAACGGAAGTCTGAAACACATTCGGATCGGCTCTCCGTACGAAGAACTAAAAAAGCTAAGGAACGCTAAAAATGCCCGCCAAGACTTCTGGCAGTTTAAAACAGAGAAGAGGTTCTTTTGTGACTAAATTAGTGCTAGATTTATGCGACAGCTTTGAGGATATTCAAACAAACTAAACTTCGTAAATAACTATAAACTACGAGGCATTTAAACCAATGGATTAACCAAAAACCAATCAAAACTGATCGAAAAGAGATGTGATGGGTTCATTAAAATAGTGCGATACACATTCAAAACGAACTAAATGCTCATTTACTGTCCAGGACTAAGGTCTTAGAACCTATATTATGAATCACACGACTTAGTACCAAGCGAAACAAGCACAATACTTATTTCTTGAGCAAAACCATCCACAATCATTCAGGAAGTCTATAGTTATTCGAAATCCCTACAGCAACATCCAGTATCTTCATTACTTTAAACGATCTCCCAAACCCCTGACTCATTTACCACAAATAATGCCCTCGCTAAACATTGAACCATCCCCCCTACCCTCTGTCCGCACCCTCACCACAAACAATTGTTAAGGCTTGTTGCGTCAAAGCGACATTTGCGAATTAAACGTGACTACAATTGTTCGCGAGAGCGAGTAGGAGGCCATAAAACCCCGCACTGACGCACTGTCCTGGACGGCTGGTGGTAATCGTTCGACTGACCATCTTCGCCGACCCAGAGCGATAAAATCTCCCTGCCCCCGGCGTAATGTTCTCGGACTGCGACGCACACTTTATCGAAGAAATCTTTCAAACGCACTCGAACGCACAACAAAAATTAACCAACATCCGGTGCCTGGTGCAGGGGGGGGGGGGGGGGATGGGGGGGATGGGGGAGGGAAAAAACGATCTCTCGACTCGCGTCTGTCGTTGATGTTCGCAATTCATCTATAATACAATCTTTGTCCGGGGTTTTTCGCTTTTATTTTCATATCACTTGCGAGCACCAGTTCGCTACTTCTACCGACCCTCGGCTATCGCTGTTAAAGGAAAAACTATTGCCAACGCAAATTACCACGCAGTTGCGAAGCAGAGAGGGGCGAAACTATTTACGTCCACCCGACCAACGGGATGGATCGGAAATAAAATTACCAGCGACAATTTAGCGAATTAATTACTCATATCACTGACGAATCGCACGACCCCTGCGAGCTTCCACACAAACGCCTTGGCTAGATTGTTGTTTCACCCTACGCTCTACCAACCGTCATTAGCTGTGCGAAAACGAAGTAAACCAAGAAAAAAAACGAGCATAATTATGTCCTCGAGAATAGGGCATTACGGCGAGCGACACATAAAACTAGGTTGCATTTTTATCACCCCATCAATGTAGCTCCCGGTGGTAGTTGAACCGGGAACACACACACGCGTTTGTGAGTATATAGCTATATGCAAACAAAGTGAACGTAAAATTCATTGCCAGTGTTCCCACTGCTCCGAGTGGTTTGGCCGGGCTAGGATGAACGGTTTTATGGTGTTTTAAATGTGACCAAAACGTATGTCCGACTATCATAACCGGACTGCTGAGTAGAGTGGCCCGCAATATGTTACGGTCGGGTAGTAAGAGCTCTTTGCGTAACTTTTGGGAATGGAAAATGGAGGAAAAATGGAGGTCCATCACACAGTTCTGTTGACCAGTTAAATCGTTTCTTCTATATAAATAAATAAATAATAAATTGTACTTTTAATCGTATTACTCGTATGAATTAGAAGAACTCGTAAGAATTATGAACTATACAGCAAAAAAAAATCAAATCTATATTTGTTAGACGTTTTTTTAATATTATTAATATTAGTTAATGGTAGAAGGTGGAGCACATGTAGAAGAGTCGTACAAGTTTTACAAAGAACATATAAGGACATTTCCATCAATCACAGCATTGTTGTTCCCAACATACGTACGTAGGATGGGAACCCTCTTGCTTATGTTAATATGGCTTAAGCAAGGTATGAGGAGGGATGGAAAGTTAAGGTTGTGATTAGGGCCGATGGCTTCCTTAGCCTGCATCAGTATGCTCCAACCACTAGATACCCTAGAGCACAAGGCAAACCTATGCTTTAGAGTCTCCAACTGGGAGCAGACCGTGACATTTGGATTCTTCTAAATACATTAAAAAGACACCCGGCCTGATTAGCGGCTTCTACGATAGTGATTCTCGCAATTAACTTATTTAATGCCCAGCTCACCTGGGCATTCCTATTTTGGTTTGGTAGGCGTTTATCGACGGTTAGCAACCGATCGCCACCGGTCGATAGCACCGATCGAATTACGGTTGGTAAACGCAGAACTATGCGGTGCTGGATCGAACGAATCGGCTATGTTGCTAAGCGTCACGATGTCCTGCTGTATCAGCTGTTGCGTGTCGCTGTATCCACCACAAGACTGAGCAGGCTGAGGGAGCACAAGCCATTCTGGTTAGAGATGTTTTTCCAGACCCTTCGCTAGTTAGTTTAAAGCGACTTCACTGCCACTTGGGTATCCGGAAGTCGGTCGATTATCTTCCGTTGTAGACCTTTGGTGGTGATGTTAAATGTTGGAAGATGAGCCTGGTTGAAGAAATGGAGCCTACATGCGGAGGATTCCCAACACAAGCATAGTACTCGGCTCCGACTTTTGAACATCCTTGTTCAACAACGTAACGATGCACCAACAGTGCTATAGTGGTGATGGAAGGAATGTGCAGATTGAACCGCTGTCGACTGCGCGGGAGGGCTAAATGAGGCAATTGGATTCGAAAGCCCTCGGTTTCATCTCATAGGAAAGACCGTACCGTCTTCGATAAAAATTTTATGTCCATTTCTATGTTGATCGTTCAAACAAAATTGAGATTTTATCTTCAATAAAATCTATAAATAAATTTATTTTAATAAAACTTTACTATTTTTGTTATTAACCCAGCTATGTGTTGGAAATATTTCCACCGTACGAATCAATCTATAGAAAATGTTATTTGTTCAGTTCAAATTAGTAGCTGAGCCTTTATTTTAAATTAGATTTTACCCCAATTTCAAATTTTGATCAATTTTATCTGCTTTGTTTTTATCTCCTTCTTGTTTTGTCTTTGATTTCTTTATTTAATCTTCTTTGTTTTTTGTTTCTGTTCTTTTATTTAAGTATTTTTGTCCAGTTTTGAAGATCTAGATCCAACCAACTAAAATTCTCTATATTCAAAAAATCACCTTTTACTAATTGCTACTCTTTATGTTAATCGTATTTCTTTAGTATTTTTGAAATGTTTAACTTTTGTCTTGTTTTTTGCTTTACTTTTTAGACATTTTTACCAATTTTGAACCATGCCCATTTACTTTAGATTTTTTTTTTAATTTATTAATAGAGGCTTTGAGTCTTAAAGACTTTATTCGCCTCTTTCCGGTATGAAGGTTACATGGCTATTGTGGTTATGGCTAGATTGTAACTAAGGACTATTACAAGTGAGGCTCATAAAAAAACTATTGCGGATTAAAACTAAATTTCTCTATTAAGGTTGCTGATGTGTAAAAATCGAATTAGGCGGTTTTGTTGATGTTTGTCGGGTGAGAGAATGGTGGCTAGGTCAGTATCTAGTTGGCAGGTGTTTCGGTGTATAGTGTAACCATGGCAATCGGTGAGAATGTGGCGGACCGTGATGTCAACGCCACAGAAGCTGCAGAGTGGAGGACTGGATTTTTCGAGGAGGTAGGAGTGAGTCAGGCGGGTGTGTCCGATGCGGAGGCGCGAAAAGACTCGTTGGTTCGTTACAGAGTTTCGTGGAGAGGTCTAGGTTGTACCAGATGGTGTTCCAATGTTGAGCGGTTGCAGTGTTAATGAAGCGGATGGCGTCTCGGCGAGATAGGGAGTCGTGTGGTTCAGTTTGACGGAGTCGGCCTATGTAGGCCAATCGGTCGGCTTTCTCGTTTCCTTGGATTCCGGAATGACCCGGAATCCAACAGAAGACTATTTCAGGAGATGAAGGGATGTCATCTAGGAGCTGGATGTGCGGATCTTTGGAGGTGCCGTGTTCGAGGGCTGCCAGCACACTGGCACTGTCGGTGAGGATGATATTCGGTATGTCGGTCCGAAGTCCTTCGTCGGCGGCAAGTCGGATGGCTATTGCTTCGGCTGAAAAGATAGATGTGTGGTCAGGAAGTTTGATGGCGCAGTTATCTAGGCTAGAATGGATCCCACAGCCGGCTGAGTTCCGATGAACGGAGCCGTCTGTGTAGATGTGGCGATGGTGGTGGCATTTGGTGCGGATCAGGTGCATAAAGGTGGTATTGGAGATGTGGCTGCTTTTTCTGGTCCCCCGGAGTTTGTGTTTTAGTTCCCAGTCTATTGCATGAGTACGGTGATACCAGGGACGTATACCCTGGCGGGTAGATTGGATGATGGATGGAAGCTGATGGTTGGTGCGTTGTTGCAGATTGGAGTTAGCTCTGGTGATGAGGGCAGCTGCGTCGTTTCCTTTTTCAAGGATTCGGGCTGCAGCTGTGACGATTCTGTTGGTCGCAAAGAAGGGAATGAATCGGGCTGGTGACAAAAGCACCAGTGGCGTGGTGGATGGCTGTGTGGTAGATTTACTTTAGATTATTTCTATTTTTTGTCATTTAATTAAAAATTCGTTTATCAATAAAATTATGTTGATGGTATATTTTCCAGATTACGTTGATTTTTTAAGATAAATTTAGTATCTTCCGTGGTTTGATATCAAGCTCGATATTGATAAGTCTCGAGTCTTGAAGACTATCAATTAGATAATCCATTGGTTGCTGCTAGCTGTACCTTGGTCTTCCACATGGCAGAACCATTTATCGTCAGGGCTGGGCTATCTGCTTCTCCTTCTTTGGCACTACAACCTAGAACAGCTATCTGTGACTCGATTTTACCCGTAGCAGGATAGTATAGGGAGGAGGTCTGAATGGTGTTAGATCCCTAGTCGTGTCGTGCTAATACCAATGCCAGCGTCGTCTTGGCCTCGGGTTGACTATTTATCTTTGGATTAATCAAGGAAGCTAGAAATAGCAGACCAAGACCTTTCGAGGAGGTGGTGCAAAAAAAGGGTCTTTAACAATGTAGTAAAATATAGCACTGATTCGAGCTCATGACGTCCTGGTTTGGACTATAAGGACTGCCACCGTAGAGAAGGATCGGATCTTGCTGAATCTAACATATTCCTTTCTCATCAATGGAGGTCTAAAACTCAATTCAATTATTTATTTTTTTCACATTATTATTATTGATTAGTGCTTAGAACAGACCCTTCGCTTCTTCCTGCCCTATGTCCACGTATATTCCACCAAAAGTAAAATTACAACACACCGTTTGTTCCGGTTTGATGCTTTTTAGTCCCGGAAGCATAAGCACTTACACACTCCCTAGCAAACATTGATCCTACGCGTGATGTCCCTGGGATGGAAATACTAGCCAAAAAACAATACAACAAGAAAAGCTTTCAAAAACATGCAAAACAGAAACCATACCTTGGAGAGCGGACGGGGGCAGAAGATACACCCATGTCATCAGCATGTCATGTTCCATCGCTGACAACCGTAGCAGCAATGGGCCAAACTGATCTGACACGCAGCACCGCGCCACGCTTCTGCTCGCCAAATAAAGCACACCACCGCACCGAAGCACGAAATCGACATCGAAGCGTCGAAAAGACAACGGAGCCACGTACGCTCACATGCGGCAGAGAAACCCGCCCCCCCAAAACTGGGTGTCAGCGTAAAATGTAACCGATTCGCTGTGTTTCGGTGGATGTCAGCCTGGGATGGGCCGGCCAGGTCGAGCAGGTACACGCGGGCGGGTGGAAAACGCATATCACATTTACATGACAAAAAATTATATTGTTCGAAATACTTTTAATTGGTTCTGTCATAAACTTTGACATAAAACTTCGCCATTCGCCGTCTGGCCGTGGCATGGTTCGCTGATTGCTTTTTTTCCCGCTGCTCGCGCTTCCTGTCACATTTTCCAGAGGGAGTTGTTTTTTTTTTCTTGGGTTGGGTGAGGATTGTGGAGGATCGAGATGGTGGGTTGACGTTCATCGAGGGAGAAGTCCTTTTCGCTCCCATGGTTTTGTCCTCGCGGGAGGATTGAGCGAAAAAGCGAGAGAGAGAGGGACACAAACACACACATAGTGAGAGATCTATTGCGCGAGCCCTGGCGCTGGCTCGACCCAGTGTCGACAAGTTTTTATCCTTCGACGCCCACGAAGGACATTTGCACACCCATTTGCCATTGGTAACATGGGCTTTTTTGTTTTTATTTTTCTGCATAGCTTTTTTTTTTTTGAACCAACATTGTTGGGTCGAAATGAAGATTGTTCACTTTGCAACACCAACTGACAGATGCAGGTTTTGTGCCAACTGTGCGACGAGATTTCATGTTATGTTTTACTTTGTTTTTCGATTATATATACGTCCGAATACGTAGTTTTTTAGATGTTTTTGCTGTTGAATCTGAAAGAATAAGTATTTTTGAAGTTTACTAAATTTTCTAAAATAAAAATATTATTCTATTATGTTTTCTTTTTCGTTTCTGTTTGTTTTCTTTGCGTTTTATTCGTCTGATATTCACGTTTTTATTTCTACTTAGACTTTTTGTTTTTTCTTCTTCTTATTATTATTGTTATTTTTCGTTTTTAGTTGCATTTCTTTTATTCATTTCATCTTTCGATATCCTAAGTCTTATTATTATTTTCTTCTATATTGATTCATGAGAAATGGCCGTATTGCTGATAATTTTTATATGCACAAATTATATAAAAGCATTAATCATGAAAGCCAAATATGTTTTGGTTTTCTCAAACTATTTACCTATTTAGATTTCGATAATAAGCATCCTTTATTATTTCTTTGGTTATTTTATTTATATTCTCCATATTGTGGAGCATTTAATTATTGATTTTATATTTTATTTAGATTTTATATTGATTGTGGAGCATTTTACTATTTAATTATATTTTGTTCCTGCAATACGGCCAAGCCGTTCCTAATAAATAAAAAGATTTTGTTTTCTACACCGTTATTAAATTTATTACATTTTTTTGTTAAAAGTTTTCATTTAGTTTTACGTATAAAACTTACAATAAAAGAAAATATTATATTTTTTTTTCCTGCCACTAGAACCTCGAGAGGTTTTGGCCTGCCATTTCTGACTTTCTGTGACTTCATTTTACCTCTGGTAAAGTAGTCAACCCTAAGCAATACGGCCAGGCCGGTCCTTACGAATAAAAAAAAAGTAGACAGCCCTGCGTACGGGGAGGCCGTCTGAATTGGATTTCAAGCCCGGTCCTGTCGTGTGGAGTACAGCAAAAAATAAATAGGATCACCATTTTTTTTCTACAGCTCGTCGCCGTTAAACTATTAAGGTTTTGTTTTTTTTTTATAAAATTTCGGTCATTTATAAGTAGTTAGCTATTTTTCTTTTACTGTGTTTAGCTTTCAATATCTTTTATCTTTTCTTCTTTTCTATTGTCTTTTCTTCTGTTTTTACTAGTCAAGCGACTAGTTCATCTTCTTTTACTTTAATATGAAGTATCGGAATTTATTTTATGCTTCTGTATTTTGTTCTACGACCTCTAGTGTTTCTGTGTATTCTTGTATGTTACTTTTGTAGATTATTACTAATTCTTGAACCTCCTACAAGCTAAGCTATTTTGAATATTACGCTAAGGTAGCGTCTCCCTGTACACAGGACCTCTAGCTCAAACCGAGACCCCTGTCAGGTTGTAGAGCCACAGAAGAAGCAATTTATATGCTGTACAACACTATTGGCTATTGGAAGAGATTTAAAACTAACATACATGCTATTCGTTATGGTCATTATGAAAATAACACTTTGCAAAAATTTACTACTTCCTGTCCCGCGGACACAATACAGTAAACCGTGAAGCAAATAAACAGTGAAAGATATTTTAAATGTAAGCAATATTTTCACACGGTTTTAAATTTCATTCGCTGCCGCCTACAACGTGCTCGTTAAATTCCTCAATGAAAAATATGCAAATCTATGCGTCTGGGATATAAATCCATCCCATTCGCAGGCTACCGTATAATATCACACAAGTTGTGGAATTTAAAGAAAATAGGTTCATCTAGGATCGATATTTCCTAACACTCAACTCTAGTAGAGAAGAATGTTTTCTCGCTCTTCGTTCACGGTCCGTTTTCGATGAATGAAATCGGCGCCATATTTTTCCCCCGAACGCTTGATCCAATGCGATACGACGAATGGTTTCCAATTTCATTGCCTAATTTCCGCTTTTACTGTCGTGTTGCCTTGCCAGAACACAGCTCGGTGGCTGATCATTTGCATTACCCCCGGACGCGTTATCGACGCATACTCATCGGCACCAGTTTGGCACAGTAGTAAATGTGGCGCATCGTAAACCGCTAGACGTTTTTTTTTAAACGCCTCCAAACGGTCATAAATTTTATCGAACTTTTGTTGGTGGTTTGAAGGTACGAATACGAGCTAAGGAGAACAGTCTGCATTTTCGGACGAGATGGAATAGATGAAAAAGACGCATTTTTCTAGTTTATTAAGTAAACTGTAAGACAATCACGGGGTTTTTAAGTCTTACTTAGCCTACGATTCCATCTACCAAACGATCTTTACGGTCGTTTTCTTCATCCCGAACGGATGATCTCCACGCAAACATGCATCATACATACATTATTTAACTGCCCTCGTATTGATCGGCAGGCGATACATTGGGAAGACATTTAATCTCACCATCGGAGGCGTTTTCGAGACATTTTATACGCTGTTCAAACGGCATGATGGAATGATAATTAATAGCCAATCGACCGTCCAAGACTCTCCTGCATTCCCTTCGCATTACAACGGTCGGGTTCGAACATCTTCACGCCATCGACGTACGGACCCAGGTTTCGGTTTTATTCATTTTTATTAGTATTTTATTTCTAACCGTTCAACACCGTGCTGCCCGCTGCCACGACCATCTTTGATTACAATCAAAAGCGTTTCGCGGTACTAAACGCGGTGGAAAACTTTATATCTCACACTCACCCTGCTGCTAGAAAGCAAAGGAAAAAAAAACGACCAATAAACAAATTAACATCCTTGTTTATGTTCGAACCGGTTTCGAAGGTGATTCGGAATCGATGCATAGACGGGTTTTTTATTATTTTTAATGTTTATCAATCACGGGAGCTTTCTTCGGCGGTTCGCTGGGACACACCGAGCCCACAGGTATTAGATTATCGAACGCGATGCTGTTTGGTGACGGATCGCATTAAATTCATAGCTTTTTAAGTATCGTTCTATTCACGAAACGGCAGCAGGGAGGGTTGTCCCAGACTGTGGACATAAAATGACCCGTTTCCCGGTTAACTATCGATTGAAGATAAATGCCGATAGTAGTAACTTAAGCGCTGTGCCTTGCGGTTGCTTCTTGCGTTCGTTTGAAACGTGTTTTAAGATAATTAAAAATTATTCATAGACTAGCTTGAAATCGTCAAGTTTAACGCATGAGGAAATTGATTTTCCAGTTGCACTTCGCTCTTTAATTTCTGCTTTGAATGTAAATTGCGGAAAGACTAATGATAAGATCAATTTTATCAAGTCTTCCGCAAAATTTATGTTAAAGGTTCAGTTACACACAAGGAGATCTCAGATGCCAACTGGTATAACCAGTGGAATAATCTTCACTCAAAACAGTTTTCAAAGGTGAACGTAGCAGCTAATGCATAGAGCATCTACAGTCCCAGTACACGCTCCTAAACTGACGAATTCTTCTTCTGGTGCTCAGAAATCGGAATTTTGTACAGGTAATTTATCTCGTCAGGGTAAGATGAACTGATCATGAGAATGGTACCAGACTATTTGAAAAACTGTTAAAGACGTTCCCATAAATAGAAGGAGAAAATGATAGGTAGTAATGCCATTGGCTTCTCCAAGCTAAGATCGCTAGACAATTTTAACGTCTTGCCAGTAGGTCAACTATTGACAACTATTGTGTTCAAGTTTAAGGATCTCTTCGAAGTAAAGAGGGAATAAAAGACTTCTTCTCCTTCTTCGGCTTTGGTTCTACAACCTCGAGAGGTCTTGGCCAGCCATTTCTGGCTTACCGGGGCTTGATTTTCCCTGTAGCTGGATAGACGGCCCTGCGTGCGGGGAGGCCATCGGACTACCTCAGAAGAAGTAAATATAGCAAATTTGCTTAGCACTAAGGTCTTTTAAATTAATAAAAATTACCATCAACAACAAAAAAATCAGAAATCAAACAAACAATCCCACATACTTGAAGAGAAAAAAATAAAGAAAGGCAGATTTGTAAGGTTGAAATAAAAGCGGGCAGCAGTCGCGAGTGCTGCAAGATCCAGGGGTCAAAATACGGGCTCGGAATTCCAGCATCCCGAAGTGATAGTTAAGCCTTGGATCACACCTTCAAAGCATCAAATGGTTGGCTGACAGTTTGTAGAACTTCACCGCGCCGAATATTTGCTCTTCTTACGGTTATTAATCCTCTGGATTATTTTGTTCCGAGGAGCAGTCGAATGTTTCACTAATGGATCTTTCAGCAACACCATGGCGGAACTAGTCGAGAAAATCAAATCACTTTTCAGGGAAACGGTTGCGAGGGCTTGCTCCAGGTTCCCGAGCCGGATCGAGACCGTAACCGATACCAGAGGCGAATAATTTGAATAGTTTAAATCTATAGTATGGCAAACTACTTTTTCAATAAAAATAAATTGTCCCAATCGCAAAAAAACATCATTTTCCACCAAGTCTTCTTCTTCCTTGGCCCTACAGCCTCGAAAGGTCTCGGCCTGTCATTTCTGGCGTTCTGCGACATGATTCAAACCCCGATCCGTAGTAAATATATCTTCAACTCCCTGTACAACAAACAGGCCTAGATGACTAGCAAAACAAAACATAGCAAGTGCCTAAAATCAACCGAAGAATATTACTTAATTAGAACATGAATACAAAAAAGAGAAATTTCATAATAGATGATTATCTAACGATAAAATATATAAGAAAACATGGAGAAACGAATAATACAACAAAAAGTGTTACCCTACGCATAATCAATACAGCACATAGAGCACCCAACTTGTACAAAAAAAAACTAAAAGTTTATGAATTATTTCTAATGCTTTAAACTGTGTAAAATAGATCATTAGATTCCCGGTTGATTGTGGCGGCTCGGTGGTAGATGCGACAGCGGCGCCTGTCTTCACACGGTAGGGCCGGGGTTGAAATCTCATCTGGGTCGGACCCCCCATAGTGAGGACTGACTATCGAACACTGATTGATACACACGTTTTCTTATGTTTATAAAAATGAATTTAAATTTCTTTGCAGACGAATTATTGAAAACTCTTCAACAATTTTTAATTAAACTTTTATAAATTAAGCTATCTCAAACAAATTTTTTAAACAAACATGCAGAGATATTTTTTGCTGCATCGTTTCGTAGCTTCGTTATAATCAGATATTTTCATAACAAATGTCCTGTTTTTCCTGCAACAGTAACGGCTTCCGCGTGTTGTTTAGATTAATACACATTAACAAACGATAAAAGTGTGATTGAATTATAGACTCCAACACACAGTTTAATGTGAGCCCAAAACAGCTTTCATCTTCCCATACCACTTCTTGCTCTACTGCTACTGCTTCTATCTATCCATCCCCTAAACAAACAAAATTAAAACAGTTCTTTTTATTAACTTTCCTTCCATCACTTCCCCACTGCAAGCCCTGCCACAATCGTATGCAAATTAAGCCCTTCAAACGGCTCGCAACGGCTAAGGGAAGGTATTTTTATTGATGTTAGACCAGCAATAAATACGTCATAACTTACATGCTCTTTCAGGCGGAAAGTTTTCCAATCCAGCGTACATTAAACAAACTCCCTGGAAAGTGTTTTTTCCCGATGACACTCCAGCAGCAACATTTACCTTCTTTGCTTTGCTTCTCCTTGCTACCGAAAAATTGAGAAAAAACGCCAGCAAATCAGGGTGTGTTTAATGGTTGTGCTCGGGTGGTGATTATGGGTCTATACAATCGTGCACACACATAAAGCGCGTGTCGGTTCGCTGTGAGCAAGTGACAAGGGCACATAAAATCAAGCACAGCACCCACTGTCGCACACACACAATCTCCATTTCCTATTAATTGCACAAATCGAACTCACGCACAATATCTACACAGAAAACGCAACGAAGAAGGATGGCTGTGAAGCCATGTGACCTGACAACCTGCGAAAGGTTGTCCCCCTTCGATAGGTTCCAGCCTCGATCAGGCGTAGAACGAAAAGAAAGCATAATTTATCCAATGTTTTATGACGCGTGACTGTCACTTGCGCTTGCCCGGCTGTCCATCGAAAACGGTGTGCAACAAGCACCTACCGACCAGGGATAGGCGAGCGACACAGCGATTCTGGTAAGTGGACAAATTCATTTCCGCGCTTCTCCCTGGACCCTGCCGGACTGGGGGCACGTTTTGTTTCTTTTACTTTAATCGAATATTCCACTCCATCTCCCCATTATGATTGCGGGCTACGAAACCCTGGTGACGGGTCCATCGGGGTTTGGACTCTGTGTTTGGCGTGGTGGGTGCATATGTTGAGCATTTCATAAAATGCCCATAAATGTACCCCAAACGGACGCTTCCTAACCCAGCCCCAGGTCCACTGCATTTTTAATCGGCATCGTCCAAGCGCACCCGCGATTGACACGCACGCAGCTCACAATTGGGTGATGTGTGTGTGTGTGTGTGTGTGTGTGTGGCTCCGGCAGGCACAAAGAACCATGCGTAATTTGCGTGCCCACTCCCGGCGGTCCGTGTGAAACACATATTGCGTTTGATTATATGGCGAGATGCCACTTTCCCCCCCCTCCCCCCCTTTTCCCCTCCTTGTGCAATGAGGCGTCAACAAGGAAGTGCGCTTGAGAAAGGAAAAACAAATAGTTTTTTTTGGCTGGTCGCCACCGGTTTTCCGCCCAGACTCGCCCTTCAAATTCCTGAACTTTAGCCGTGTGTGTGTGTGGCTGGGTGTTTTGGTGGGAGTCAGTGGAGATTCAACAGAAAACCACAACGGTTCGTGGGGTCTCGGGTGGATGGTTCAGCGCTGAAGCTACTGACCGACGACTATCATTTACGACCTATTATTACGATCAGAAATTTTAAAATTGCAAAAAATGGCAACTAAACAGTAAGAGATGCATCAAAATTGCAACGCTAGGATGTCAAATGAAGTGTAAAAGGTTAAAGATTCTGTATTCTTTTTTACCTGGTTTTATTTTAGGATTTGACTTTTGGGATATCTAAAATATGATCTATTCTTTTAGTACTTTGCTTTAATTTTTTTTATTCTTAGAACATTGCTCTAATGTTCTCTATTGCTTCATTAGTATAATTACAGTTATACATTAATTATGCACAGTTGACATCAAATAATTTCTTTTTATATTATTTTTAAATTTTTAAACAGCTAATTGGAGTGGTCCGGTGGCTGAGGTCCCGGACGGTGCCGATCTTTAAATGGCAGGACCGGGGTTCAAATCCCATCCAGACCTCCTCCCAGTAGAGATATTTCTATCGAGGTTGTAGTGCCTAGGAAGAAGAAACACTTATTCTGTTTCTTCCATGTTCTGTTTTTAATTTTAAGCAATTTGCTTATTGTATTTTTTTCGTAGATTTTCGTTTAACTTGCTTTATTATAAAACGATTTGTTATCTTACAAATTTTATATTTTTAATTTTTTACTAAATGACTTCTTAAATTTCATCGCTTTTTAAAAATATATCGCTTTAGTATTTTTAGTTAAAGCAACTAGTCAAAAAAATATAATAATTTAGTTTATTCTATTCTGTTAAAGAGATATAGTAATTACAAATCAGCCTAAATAACGGTCCAAAACCTTCCGAGCCTTTAATGCAAAACAAGAAGTAAGATTATGTTGTAAACTAACACAACAAAGATTTTGTATTTGTCGGTAATGTTTTGCCTTTTCAACTCTTTCGCTGTCGCTTAAAGTCTTTTCAGTTCCCTTCTTTTCTCTTTTTCCCTATATAGTTTTTTTTTTGCATGTCTTTACTGGGAATGTCTTTTATTTTCAAAATTCATTCTTATCCATTTTTATTTCTTTTTAATTTAATTTTATTGTCTTATTAACTCTTTTACTTTTTTATTTATGGTTTCTGTATTAAATTTCAATTTACCTGATTAACTTGATGTTAAGTATCCAAAGATTTTTTTAAATTAAAATACTTTTACTTTACATTATTGTTTTAGTTTAGTGGTAGTTTAGTAGTATTAGTATTGTTCTACAAACTATTTTTTATTTTCGACTTAATTATTTTCCTCTTCTGCTTACCTCCTTTTGAACATCATGCATCACCTTTTTTTTAATTCTCAATTTATTTCACAGTATAAAGTCTATAAGAAACACATGAACCGACTCTTGGATACCGAATCAAGGTTTGATTTGTTTAGTTTATGGATTTAAAATTTATTGGCGATCATTTTCAATCACATCTATCAAATTCAGATATTTTACAATTTGTTTTACTTTGCTTTTTCGTGTTTTTGTTCTTTTAATATTTTCTTTGCATTTTTATTTGTTTTTCTCTATTTTCATTTTTGTTTCCTATCCATTACAACACATATGTATCCTTTTCACATTTTTTTTACAATTACAATTATTTAAATTTTACTTCATTTTAGCTAACCATTGAGCACCCTATTTACATACTCCTCATCACTCTTTTATTGTTTTTCCCAAACTTTATCCATTTTTCTATCATTGCTTTCTCGAAAACACTTTCCCTTTGCTTATCCTACCCCGAGTGCAACAGAATGTTCATCAAATATGCATCATGTTGCACTCGGGGGCATGTTGGATGGATGCACCATCGGCCGCCGCCTCATACACAGCTGGGGCGCCATTAAAGTGCGCAATAAATTCAAATTAATAGGAATTAATTTTAAGCAATTCCGAAGGCTCATAAAACCGCTTATTATTTGTTTTTGTTCCCGGTTCTCCGGCTGGCTGGCTTCTACGATGCACCCACCATACGCACAATAAATTATCGATGCATCCAGGCAGCAAACAGGAAAGCACCAACGATACGTGTGTATAATGCCGCTCGCTGTTCAGCATATTCTTCCGATGCCTTCTTCTACGCGTTCTCGCCCGCGTCTTGCACACTCCCCGCCGAAAGGTCAGCTGGCGTCAGGCTGTCACAAAAGGTTAAAGCAAACCAGTAAACCGAAAACGCGATCATGCAGCAAGTGACGGTGCATCGGCTGCCAGGCAAGGGTTTTTTTTTTTTAAGGGTTTTGTGTTAATGTTTTGCTTTGAAGCTTTTCTTACCTTTTTTGTGCACCTTTTTCTTTTAACCTTACAAGCTCGGAGTCATATTTTTGATGACCGTCCTGCCTCTATGTCCACCGTCCCTCCCATAGTGGCTGGGTGGCAGTGGAATAAATTTCCTGCTCTCTACGTGACAATGTGACAATTGGTTTATTATTTCCGTTTCCGGACCGGCTACAGTTAACGTTCGATTTATTTTGGTGCGTTTTTTAAGGGCCGCCAAAGATGCGAAGAATGTACTGTTCTTCCTCGCTTCATTTATGACAGAATCGAATCGATAGCGGCGGGTGGGAACTTATTCACGCTCGAAAAAGGAAATCAATTTTATTCATTTTTAAAAACATGCTCAGACGAATTAATTTATTTATTTATCCTTTTCCAGACACAACTCACTTGCGCTCGAGAAATGCCAAACCCGCTTCACGCACCAGTTGACAGCTCAACACTACTATCCCCGTTTGACATTCAGCGCCTACTTAGCGCAATAAAATAATTGTCTCCGTGTACGTCCCGGCAAACGTCAACACCTTCGGGCCAGACAAACTGTCACACGGATTGGGCCAATAATTTACATTGAATTGAATAGCAAACCAACGTGCAACATGGTACGGCCTCGAAATGAGACTCCGGGACGCTGGCTACAAAACAAAACATTCAATGGAAATATCTTTTCCGTTGCTTTATTTTCCACCAACAGAATGATATGTTCCGTCAGGGTCCTGCAACGTTCGTTGCATTATTGATAGCAAGCTTCACACACACACACACACCGCGCATATCGCGCGCCTTCTCGTCCGATCAGCCGTCGGCCGAGATAATGTTCCGATATAACCGGACGATGCCGATAAACGTGTCACACCTCGCAAAACCTTGAAGATCCCATTCCGAGATCAATCCCCGAGATCCGGCTGGAAGCATGTGAGGTAATAAATCTCATTTTGTCACTCAACAGCAGCATAATATCCTCGGCACATACGCCAAACACCTTCACGGTCGTTCCGTCTTCCTATCCGGATTCTGGCACGGGGACGGGTAGCGGTGGTGTACAAGCTCGATGTGACAGGTTCGTTCGGAGGTGACAAAGATGTATAATTGCGAACCGTGGGGACATTCTGGGGCTGGGGAAACCGAAACAAGGCCAAACAGAGTTGGTGAGAAGAAGAAGGAGACTGAGAAAATCAAGAATCGTGGAATGCTTTTCTTTGGGGACACATTTCTACTGCGATGAAAAACACGGAGATGCTTCAAGGGAGGAATTCGGTCCGAAGTCGCTCAGGTACTGCAAGGGATGCAACCGCAACCTGGCGGAAGTTTGCCTTAAAATAAGTATTTTAAATTATTTTCAAACTTTTGCTTCAAGATATTCTAAAGTTGAAGTTAACTTCAAAATGAGTTTTAAGATATTGGCCATCCGAGTACAATTTATTGTAATATTCTCCAACGAACCTCCAGCTATAACTCCCTTAAATCGATCGCATAATGAGATCATTCCCGTCGCCTTATTCACCCGCACGTCCACACCACCATTACACATCCTGACGGCACGATCGTGCGAAATAAGCAAACATTTATCTGCTGCTTCTTGTCCTGTCAAAGCCGCCGGCGACGTGCGATGGCAATTGAATAAAATTGGGATGTAACAGATTCTCGAGTTAATCTGTTCTGATGGACCAAAGGACCGAACCACAACGGCACAATAAAAGAAAGGAAACGCTTTTGTTCGTTTCATCACTCCCGTGTCGGACCTGTGGTGTGCGATTTCCGTTTTGTCACACAAACCCCCCCCCCCCCCCCCCCCCCCGAAACGCAACGCGCAATGCAGTGGCCAGGTTAGCAGCGGGTTAGCGAATGGAATTTACGAGCGTGTTAAAATAATTCAAACACATCTTCACATTTTCTAAACCTCCCGAGCCTCCAGAGCCAGATCGGTTGATTGAAGACTCCCGGGTAGACGAGCCAGGGAACGGGGATTGCTGAGGACTCTCCGGGGCGTGGTGGCTCCAGGAACATCTCACCGAATGCTACCGGTGTTTCGCGGCAGCGGCGCGGCAAATTTAAACGGTTTGATCGGTTCGAAATAAATTAAGCGAGCTATGCACACCGACACACACACAGCGCACGATGGGCGATTATGCTAACGCGAGCCTTAATGCCGCTGACCGGCATCACCACCGATCCCGCAGCATAATTTGCATTCCACGCAAATAATCCAATCGCACCTTTTGCGCTGATCAGAGCTTCCCACATTTGCTTGTGCGTGTGCTTGTATGTTTGAGGGTAAAATATTCGTTCTTTCTTTCGGCAAAACACACAGTTCCATTAAAGTTTTCGGCTGGCCAACAGTGAGTGTGCTGGCCTGTGTGAAGCAGTGGATAATTTGCGTCCTTAATTCCCGCACACCTTGAGGCGAAGGCAAAGGGTAGTGTTGCTGGCGAGGGGTGAAGTTCGAATTTCAAGAGCCGCTTTATCCCGGGATGCTCCCCAAGTTTGTGTGTGTTTGGCTTGTCTTTTAATGCCAAAGGTGTGAAGTGTCAGATTGAACAGGAAGAAAAATGTTATCACGCACAACAATACCGGTAGCGCGGTTAATTAGTTTGATTTTAATCAAGCAACTGTGAAAACATGAATCCAATCACTATTCTTTTGCTCTTAGAAGTGAACTTGTTAACACTTCTTCTGATGAGAATGTTATTGATGCTTATCGTGCAGAACGTTTGTTCTGTCTTTTGAAAGACTGATGAGTTGATTTGGATTGTGAAGTCATGTAAATAGTTGTGTTTAAAACATTTGAAACATTTTTCTTCCTCTTCTTCTTAGGCACTATACAACCGCACAAGGTTGACCTGCCATTTCTGGCTTTCTCGTAGCTTGGTGATCAGTCCTGCGCACAGGGAGGCGGTGTGGATGCGATTTCAACCCCGGTCTTGCCGTATGAAGACCAGCGCCACTATAAAACCGTTCGAACTGGTTCGTTAATAGTTTCAGTTAGTTAGACCCACCTGGTACAGATAATAAGACATGATGCTTCCACACGATCGGGTTTGGGTTCAAATCTTAACTGCGTATGATGTATGTGAGTTTTAGTGATAGTAGTTCTTCATTTCCTATTCTATCCTATTCCTATCCTGTTTACTTGAAGATGAGTTCGGGTTACCTTTGGCATATGATCCGATTACCGACGCTATTAGCAGAGACCCTGCTGTAACGCGATGAAACATGCCGATAGTTTCTGAGTACAGTGCTGCTCTGGTCGAACGTGGGCAATCACTGCTGGGCAGTTTGACGCACTCGCCAACACTTCTCTCATTTCTATACCCAGTCGTCTGCCGATGCTCTCGACTTCGCTCAACAAGGAGGGTCTTGCAATTTCAAACTCCACGCAGGACAACAGCAGGTGATCCTCATCGTGAAATCCGTCCCGGCGACATGAAATACGTTTCTATCGTAGTTTTAATCATCCAATCCACCACCTCACTCCTGTCATAGACTGGGATCTAAAACACACTCTCCGGGAAACCGTAAAAAAACAGCCACATCTCCAACACCACCTTTACGCACCTGATCCGGACCAAATGCCACCAGCAACACCACATCTACACAGACGACTCCGTTAATCGGGAGTCAGCCGGCTGTGGGATCCATTCCAGCCTCGACAACTGCGCCATCAAGCTCCCCAACCACACATCTATCATTTCAGCAGAAGCAATAGCCATCCGACTTGCCGCCGACGAAGGACCTCGGTCCGACATTCCTAACGTCATCTTCACCGACAGCGCCAGTGTCCTGACCCCCCCCCCCCCCTCGAACACGGCTTCTCTAAAGACCCTCACATCCAGATCCTTGACGATATCTAAGTATCACCTGCAATAGTTTTCTGTTGAATTCCAGGTCATTGCGGAAGGTCGGCTCCGTCCAACCGAACCATACAGCACTCTTTCGTGCCGAGACGCCATCGGCTTCACTAACGCAATAGTAGCTCAATACTGGAACACCATCTAGGACTCTCCACAAAACTCCGCACCATCAAGTACATCACCGCACCCTGGGACATGCCCGATTTCAGCCACATCCAACAAGTCCTTTCCCGCCTTCGCATTGGTCCAACCCGCCTGACACACTCCTACCTTCTCGACAGATCTAGTCCTCCACTTTGCAGCTTCTGAGGCGTCGACATTACCGTCCGCCACATCCTTACGGATTGCCATGGATACACTACACACCGAGCCACCTGCCAACTAGATACCAAC
This sequence comes from Anopheles stephensi, assembly GCF_013141755.1. Lineage (NCBI taxonomy): Eukaryota > Metazoa > Arthropoda > Insecta > Diptera > Culicidae > Anopheles > Anopheles stephensi. The sequence continues at coordinate 83,755 of NW_023405039.1, read as the reverse complement.
CAAGCCATCATACTATTACACGACAAATAATGCATCAGCAACCTGTACAGAGAGATATAAATGCATGACGCAATAGTTTTTACTTTCCACGAGCCATAACAGTTAAGCAAAAGTTAAGCCATACATTCAATAGTTTTTACCACACATATGTAACAATGGACAGGAAGGAGGCGAATGAGGTCTCAAAGACCCAAAGCCTCTATAACGATTTAAAAAAAACCGCAAATAATGGAAACTATCATCAATTGAAACGAGTAACCGCCATACATGTTTTGATTTTTTACAGAAAAATTGTAGTCTTGTGTGGCTAATACTATCTCATTGCATTGATGATGCCTAACCCCTGGGTATTCAATACAAACTTGTATGTTTCATCCAGCCAGTCAGCATCCAAGGGTAACTTGTTTTTGGCTTAACGACCTGCTTGATTATGCCGGCCATCCAATGGCTTTCATCTTCTTCTGCTGCTTCTTCTTGGCTTTACAACCTCTTGGTTGATGCTTATCACTTCTGGCTTACTAGACTTACTGATACTACATAGTTGGTTAGACAGTCCATACTTCAGTAGAATAGTTCGGATGGGATTCGATCCCCGGATCTTGCCGCATGAAGACAGGCACCTTTGGTCCTTTGGTCGACCAGCTCAACATGTGTAGGAGGATCTTTCCTAGTTCCTCTGACCTCAGATCTCAGAGCGATCTGATTTTATTCTGTCTCTGGTGTTCTACCAGCCTTCAACTCAGTTCTTATATTGTAGAATATTATTATATTGTTTGCATTGATCCTTGGGGCGGTACGGTGACCGAGTGATACGGTGATACACACGGCATGACCGGGGACCTATTCCCATTCTTCTCATTTGCAGGACTATCCTCTCCAGCTACGGGTAAAACATGCCTAGGGAGTCAAAAATAGCTGATCACACCCTGATTGTACTGCTGATTGTATTGCTAAAAATGAGGAATGATATTAATAAAATGGCCTTGAGCGAGTCATCATCATCATTGGTCCAACCGAAAATGTATTAAGAACTTTGAAATATTAGCAAGAACTCAAATACATATTATCTCATGCCTAGCTGATTTTGCCAATCTGTTCAAAAATATTGTTTTATATGAACAAAATTTAAAATTCATAAATTTCACTTACTAGAGTAGCTCTAAACATTACAAAATTATCCTCCTTATTTATTGCATTGATTGAATAATATTAAACTTATTTGCTCCCATGATATCTCAAATTGAATTTAATTTTGGCCAGTTTATGCAGCTATGTCCGTAAAATTAAACCTTGCAGACTTAAAACAAGACATAAAACCTAAACTAGATTCCATAGATTGCTAATTTTATACAACAGCTCAAGACCCACAGCACTTGCTCTATTTAAGGACCATTTCGAGTGTACCCCTCAACAACTCCATATTAACAATAATGAACCTTCTAAACAGACCGATAAAAGCAGAGTCGGACTCCCAAGGTGTAATAAAGCGGCTTTATAATACATTCGAATTAAATCAAGACCATAGCGACCCAACCACTAAATGGCGATCAAACAGTGAGACCAACAGCGCCGAATCTAACACACCGAGAGCCCCGTTCCCACGATTATTCGCAGGGCTTTTGGGATGGCGGCAGGCAGAGATGTTACGCCGTTTTTACCACCGTTAAGAAGCACCAGAGAGAGCAAAAAAACACTCCCATACCCTTTGCCTAAGCACACTGGCCACGCGAGCAAAACCGAGCCAAGTTTATAGTCCTTCTGCTGCTTCTCGGTGTTTGGCGTTTTTAGCCGTGTAGCCCACCCGGTTTTATGACTCTGTCATTTCAGTGACATATCGCCAAATTGTAGATTCATATCGCCGCCATAAAAACCGAAACCGGCCCGGTTTTATTTGCTAGCCGTTTTTTTAAATTCGATTTACCTTCGAAGCGACTCCCAGCCGCTGGAAAGGGGTTCTGAGCAAGGTCTGATGGAGCAAACTCGTGGAACCGTCGCGGGGTGGATGGTTCTTTTTTCGCCAAATCAGTTTAACATTCTTCTACCGAGAGCGGACCTCAAGAACGATAAAGTTTTTCAGCATGCAATCTGCCGATATGGAGGGCAAAAATTGTCACAAACTTTAGCGTTCGTGTCACGGCAAACGGCGCTCGTGGTTGGCCTGGGTGTGCCCGAATTGTTAAAATTGCACCCCAAAACCCCTTTAACCCGGACGGGAGCCCACCGATTAGAACCCCCCTCTTCCGTTTTGAGCGGGTAAACAAATGGGAGTTTTTAAAATGTTTTATACACTGTTGTGGGCCAATCGGCTTTCGGGTGAACTTTACTATTTTATTAGAATCGAGTTTTAATGACTCGGGCTCGGTAACAGTTTTGTGGGGCGGAAAAAGTCCTTATGGCGCGGAAAATGATGAGGATGCGCTAAAATATATGGGCTTCGGTGGGTCTTTGTTGGTAGCATGGTGGAGGTCTCGCGTACCGGACCGAGTGAACAACTCTTTGGGAGCATGTTTGTAATTTCCATATTTTATTGCTTCACTTTTTAACTAAGCGTTTCATTACGAGCGTTCACCGGCAGTGGAACTTCTGTTGTGAAATGGGTTCATAATTCAATATTATCCGGCCCGGTTGGTGGGGTACTACTGTGTCACGTACTTTTTACACCACCAAGCGGAGGACATCCTGCCCAACCCTGGTGGCCTGGCAGTAAATCGTTGGTTTTATGTCTTGATTTTTTTGCCCTCATTCCTAGCCCGGCATACTTTAAATTGTATCTTACCAAAGGAGTACAAAGAAGCATAAGGCTGGTAGGACGGAATTGATTCGTTTGCACGAGGCTCGTTAAAAAACGAATCGGATATCTGGATGGCGTAGCTTGCTTTTCGTGTGATCGATTTAATACAGCCTTCCATTCATTTTACACTCCCGAAGCTGTCCTTCGATAGCACTTCGCAACAAGCAGCACAAGGAAGCGAATCATTAAACATGCTTCTACTGCTGCTAAAATAGCCACGGCAGCCCCTGAGCTAATAAATCAATTCGATCCTTGTAAATACGCTTAGATACATTAGAGGCAGCATCCGTAACCACCGTATTGGCAACCGACTTTAATGATAGTTAATGCTTCCGGTTGTGGCCAGATTATTTCCTGGCCACAAGGTAATTTCCGAAAAGATGGTGTACAAAAATGCGCTAGAGGACCGTTTAAAAAGCACCCTTTCGGTGTGGAGTCATAATTCATTGCCGTACGATCGTTACAACATCCGGGATGGTGCAGTTCTATGTGGTAACGGTGTGCGGCATATGGGGACAGGAAGTTACGTTTTAAACTAAACATTTGTAACAGTTGTCCTTGCAGCTGTGCAGTTTGGCAGACTCTGTGGGAGGTAAGGGCTTCCATTTTAGAGGGAGAGGGAGATGGTGTGATATATGTACATTGAAAAGAATATCATCAGAGTTTAGAGAGTTTTCCTAACATTTAAATCGTTTATTTAGGGCTTGTCGAAGACAAATTTGGGGTGGTCCAGTGGTAGAGGCGACATCGGCGCCAGTCTTCACACGATTGAACTGGGGTTCAAATCCCATCTAGACCATCTCCCCATATGCAGGACAGGTAAGCTACAGGTAATATACAGGTCATGTCACAAAGGTTGTAGTGATAGTGTTAAGAGAGAGAGACACAAGAGTAGAAACATTTGTGTCATCACATCATCTCAAATTCGGCGTAACATGTCACCTCTGTTAATGCGAGTGAGCAATGAGACATAACAGGTGCCTCAAGAATCTTGTTCGGTGACTCAAAGTGAGACCATCGTGTAGCTCTCGAAGATCATGTCACTGTCATTGTTTTTCTTTGTCCATGCAAAAAAAAACCATCCAAAACTTCTTCGGATTATGTTCTTCCCAAATAAAACAAAGAGGTTTCGAAAGTATTGAACCTCACTTCATCTCAATTTGGGTCTACTTAAGCCTATGCTGTCCATCATCAGGGTGATACTTACCCTTGTGCAGCAGTGACGTATTCGCGTTGAATGAGGAACGACTGAGACCAGCTGACCAGGAGATCCGGCTCTATACTGCATCGGTGGTTATGTCTTCCATGAAAGATCATGCTACCGCAACAGGCAGTAGATCACCGTTGGAAGCTGGGAGAGCTCTTCGATGATCAACTCACGAAGTTGTCGCTACGCGAAGCTATGTCAGATTTCCAAAAACGTCTATTCATTTAATGAAATCGTTGGATAATCGTTGATAATCTGACAATGTTTGGCGGAAGGCTCGTGGTGGTTTTAGCTGGTATGAATCCGACAGTACCCTATGAATGGTTCAGCTCAGCCTCTGCTGTCGATGTACTTAAATATATCCCACGAGTTGGATCTTACGTTGCCATTCTCTGATCTGAGACAAGATCTGACCTCCGAAGTCCGGCGAGTCACCCGACAACGTCATAGTACAGTTCATAGAGTTTGTCATATGGGACCAACAAAATCTTCTGAATGTTTTGTCTCCTTAATGAGGCTAGGAGACTTTCGCCAGCTTGGAACAGAGCTTTTCTAAATATCTTCTTATTCAATGCCATCTCTTACTCAGTGGCGAATCAAGATCTTTGGAGGCTCCGAGCGAAAGGGCAATTGAGACACCTCTAATTGTGACTCGTTTTTGAGTAAGACCAACAGGATTTCCCTCGTCGACGAAGTCGCTCTAACCAACGAGGTCCGGAGCGGTAGCTCCTTCCGCTCTGAGTTTACTCCAGGATACCCCAAGAATAGTAAGTAAGGGGACTTTATATATTCTATATGATTCCAGCTATGTCTGTTGCAACATTTGTTTTGAACACATTTATATAGCCTCTTACTACAGGGTAAAGTTGACAGCCAGAAGCCTTGCTGGGATCCCAACATCTATGAGGTTACAGTGCTGACCTTTGGCCCAAGATCGATGAAGTTCTGCACGATTTCAAAACGATGACCTGACGGAAGTCTTTCTTCAACACAATTATTTAAATTTACTAAACACTCACACCATCAACACGTTCTCCTTCCTTGGCACTCGAGAGGTCTCGGTCTGTCATTTCTGGCTTCCGTTGACTTGATTTTACCCATTGCGGTTGATTTTTTTTCTATCATGTCGGCTTTATTTGGATTTTTTGTTAAGAAATTGTATTTTAACTTAAACTTTTCATTAAATATATCATTTTTGTATCGATGAAACATTAACGCCATAACGCCTTGATTAGCTCACAAACTTTTAAACAAAGTGGACAAAACATCTCATAATCTTCATTTCAACGCTTCATTTAAACGTCCTGCTAACAAATTAGTGTAACAAAGTAGCTTATTATCAAAAAAACGCACCCAAATTACAACGCTTTGACCCGATCGCCCGTTTCCTCCGCTTTTCAGCTGGCGGTCCAAAACATTCGCATCCATCTAATTGTAAGTTCTTTACACGGTTTCTGCTTCACATCACACGACACGACGTATTGACCGTGTGTGTGTCGTGTGTGTAACGTTCCCTCGACTGTGCAGTTAGACAACAGTTTTCCCGCCGGGCCAATCCCGGGAGGAACCACAACCCGGTGGTGCTCCGTAACGCATCGGTAAGCGACATCGTTTGTGACGTCGGTGGCAAGTAATAATAGCAACCACACGTATCGGGTTTGCGTGCTGCAAAAATAGTCCTCGCGCGGAGTTTCCATTCCCTCCGCTCGGACGCCCTCGCACCTATTGACCACCAAGGGAGCAACCAAACCGAACAACAACAAAAAACACGAGACCACCTCCGGCGCAAACAACGACGTCACGAGATGGTGCACATTGTGTGACCGTACCAGTTCCTCTAGCCGGGTGTCATTGTGGCACTGCGAGGAAGTAGTCATCCCGGGGTGCTCAACCAAGCGTGGATTATTCGTTATAAGTTTTCAGGCTACGACTTATGTAATAAATATAATTATGTTGTCACCCTTTACGAGCTGTGAAAGGAGTCGGTTCGTGGCGAACGGCGCACCGCTATCGGTTTCGGGATGTTCTGTTTAAGAATCGTTTTGTTCGTCGCTTAACTTCTGACAGCGCGTCAAACGAACCCCGGAAGTTGGAGTGCATGTAAGCCGCACAAAAAAAAAACAATATCAAAACTGTCTGTCGAAAACTAGGTTCTGGTCGTGATACAGGTCACTCACTACATTGTTATTGGCCGCCGAATGCGTGGAAAGCACATTTTTATAACACCATCACCATTAGTATGCAATTTTCATCCTCCATTAGCGGTGTGTAATTATGGCTCAAAATGGCAACAACAAAATGTACAGCTCACTCGAACCCCTTTGATGCTGAACCGGTGAGGTTGTGCATAACGGGCTCGCACAGAAATGCTCATTTTGCCTCAATTGAGCCCCAAATTGGTGTTGAAAGTAGCACATTTTTAATGGATTTATCATTCCGGCTGGGTGGTACGTGCACTCAGTTCGCGGGGGTTGTTCCCCCCCCACCCCCTTCTCGGCAGGGGGGTTGACCCAACCGCGCCTCAACACACATCAAAAGGGCAGCTCGGTGCTGCAATTCGATGCAATCGCTCATTCATTATTAATCAATTGATGACGCCGACCGATTGGTAAAATATTTAATCGAGCGTCCATTAGCGATACTGCTGCAGCAAACAAGTGTGCTATTTGCTTGGCATGTGTGTGAGCGAGAGGCGAATAAGTTTTCGTAGCACTTTATACATTACTTTTTATTAAATCACATTTCGTTCGATCAGATATAGCTCTCCCAAGTACCTCAAAAAAAATCGATACAAAGTTAGCAACAAACCCGCCGTAAATCACGACCAAGTACCGAGTAATGCCCTCTACAGCTCCCTGGAGTGTTGACATCGCAGCGATCTGTGTCTACCGTCGTGGATTAGATTATCCACATCCACTTCCGCTTCCGAGAAACATTAATCGAAGACCGCAAGACAACACGAGCACCAGCAGGACCGGCGGCAAACCACGAGTCGAGTCATCCACGGAGCATATCCTCGGCGGGGTGGTTTCAGTCCATAAATTGCACAGCATGGTGTTGCAACTCTTGAACGGCTCCGGCCACGGATGGTTTAGCCCCTCTGAGCGGACAGCGTGTGTCTCGTGAGAACTGGTGTAGTAATAGCTCAGCTGCAAATTTCTTGACTTGCATCTGAGCTTCGAAAACAATAAAAACCATGTATCAGAATTGCAATGCAATGGGGCATTGGCGAAGGAAGCGAGCGCCGGTGTGTGGTGCCCACCCAGAACGAAACTCATAAATTAGTGACTGCATGTCATAAATTTGCAATTAGTTGCAAAGAGAGTTCGGTAGCTGATCTTCGTGTCGTAGGGTGATGACAAGTCTGGCTAGCTATTGTACCGTGCTTGAGTTATTGTTTGGCCATTGGAGCAAAGGCATTTGAGTATGAAGAAGATGATAGGTTATGATGGATTGGCTTGGTTAAGCAGGTATAGTCATGATTTCCTTGTTTCAATTGCTTTTGGTAGCCAAATTATTTAGAAGTATTGGATTTGGGGAATAAACCCGCGACCAGTATTTGAATTTCACGATGCGGCCTAGCTTGGAGAAGATGACGGAGCAGCAGCTCCATTCCTACCATCTCTTCATTGATTTTAGCTTATCAGGCTCACAAGCTGACAAGCTTACCAGGCTTGTAAGAATGACAATGGCCAACATCACATGCTGGCCATTTGCTGGCACCTAAGGCCTGCGCCAGGCAGATGGGCTTGCCTGTCTCCTTTTCAATGTGACGCTAGAGAGAGCCATCCATGACTCGGAGCAGGAAACTTCAGGGACCATCTTCTATGAGTCAATCTCTCCTATGTAGCAGAAGCTCGGGTTGGAGATTAGCGAGGCAAAAACCAAAATGATGGTGACACCACCAGCGGCCCTGCTAACAAACACTGATTTACGCAGGGGTGATATCTGTTCATCACCCCTTCGAAGTCGTCCAAAAATTCACCTATCTGGGGTCAAAAGTCAGTACCGACAGCAATATTGATGTTGAGTTACGCGAGTTAGCAACGAGCGTCGGTAATCGCTAAATCAGCATTGGGAGTGTCGTGTTGTATCCAACGCGACGAGTTATGCTGATGCGGCGATCGCTGCTGGGCCGTTTATGGGCCGATAACGGAATCGGCTGAATTCAATAAAATAGTTAATTTCAAGACACCGAACTGTAAAAGACTCTTTCTATCTATTCAGAAAGAAAAGTTTTAACTGGCGCCCGAATAGGGACCTGACAAAAAAATCAGCGGGAAGTGTATAAGTTAAAAAAAAATCCTATAAAGTTAGCCATTTAAAAATTGTGGCTAATCTCGTGGTTGAAGGAGCCATCATAATAACGAAGCGAACTTTGGGACACCGTGGTTAATTCCCGATTGCTGCCAGCGAGCCCCCAGTCATCAGAAGGATAAAAAGGAACATCTTGCTGTAGCTGCCCAATTTTCCCCCGAAGAAAAAGAAGTCAGATGCCCATGGAAATTAACTCAACCATACTGTAAGTAAAAACCTAAAAAATCCGAAATCAGTGAAATTTTGGTGTTTAATTAAATAGCTTCTGCTGTAATTTGTTAGTGGTGAATCGTGATCGTGACAAGTGTTAAGTGAAGTGAGCATTTAAAACACAAAAATGACCAATCCCAACACTGAAATGGTTCTACGATCTTTCGTGGAGATGGGAAAAACCCCTGACTTTTTGAGGGATGTTCCTATTTTTGATGGAAACCCAAATGAGTTGATGAATTGGATTTCGGATGTGGAAGATGTTTTTATCATGTATAGAGATCTTCCTGACGACTCTGTGCAGTTCCATCTGATCGAACGAACAATCAGAAGGAAAGTCCGTGGAGAAGCTTCCGATGTGTTAAATGCAAATAATGCAACATGTAGTTGGCATCAGATAAAATCTATCCTAATGCTTTACTATAAAGATAAGCGTGACGTGAAGACCCTGGATTATGAATTGACGTGTATTCGTAAGGGTAATTCGGAAAGCCTCGCCGGATATTATAGCAGGGTTAACCAATTGTTAGCCGCTATAATAGCACAAGTTCAAACTGACAGTAAGTACTCTCTGCATGCAAATGTCCACATAAACTATTTCAGAGAGAAAGCTTTGGATTCGTTTATTAGAGGTTTAGAAAAACCATTATCCACTTTATTAAAAACTGCTGACCCGAAGACCCTTAGCAAAGCATATCAATTTTGCATTGATTACTTTAATATGGACGTTCGATCAGCACCTTTTAAAAATCAATATGGAAATCAAAATTCTCTTAATATTCCCAAGCCAAGAGATTTAGGCTTCGAGCCTCAACCCCCTAGGGTAGCACCCAGAAAAATTGTTTATCAACCAGTACCCCCTCCTAGAGCAGCGCCTCGTCCAGCTCCACGATACAATTCCCATTACCTGCCTAATCAGCAATATACCCCACAGAGGCAACAGCCCGAGCCAATGGAGGTAGATAGAAGTATAAATTCACGTCATATTGACTATGGTAACAGACCCACATATGGCGAAAAAAGACCAAGACCACCATCAAGTCAAGAAGCGTGGGTAAAGAGGCAAGCTCACCCATTATATGCTCATCAAATGAATAAAAATGCCAACGACGCAAGGTATTGTCACGGACAAACAATAAATGAATTTGAGCTCACAGAGCAAAACAATCTTGTTGACAAATTACAAAACATAAATTTGCAACACGAGCATGATCCGTTGGAGGGATCAAGTCGCGATGGTCAGAACCATTTTTTAGAGTGGAAGATGAGTTGGTAGTTCCCAGCCTTCCTTTTATTTATCTTAAAACTACCATTGGAAACTTTCCGTTTTTAATAGACACAGGTGCTAATATTAATTTAATACATCCACAATTGGCACGTGCATATGAAATCAGTAAACCGTACGAATTTTCAGTAGGTCAAATAAGTTGTGCAAATAGTACATTTGCTCCTACTAGTGCAATTAATATAAATTTTTTCCATCCCAAAATTGATTTTGAAGATCGCTTTTTGTTACACAAATTTCACAATTTTTTTTATGGAATCATTGGAAATAGCATGTTGAAAACATTGAAAGCTAAAATTGATCTAGAAAATGACCAAATCACATTGAGTAGAAACTCTAAAAGATTCGTCATCCCAATCTCATACTATTCTCCACATAATCGGTCATCCCACAATTTGATCCGAACATCTCATCTATCCAAATTAGAGCTAGAAAAACTAAACCAGGTTTTAGATAAAAACAGAGATGCATTTTACAAACCAGACAGTAAACTAACATGTACAACCAAAGTGGAATGTGCAATACACACTTCAGACGATACACCTATCCATCAAAGAGTGTATCCATATCCTGCAGCATATGCTGACGAAGTAAATAAGCAAGTTGACAAGCTATTAGCGGATGGAATAATCAGACCGTCTCGCTCAGCTTGGACTTCACCGGTATGGATTGTGCCAAAAAAACCGGATGCATCAGGACAAAAGAAATTTAGAATGGTTATCGATTATCGAATGTTAAATGCTAAAACCATCTCCGAAAAATATCCAATGCCCGAGATAAATTATGTGATAGACCAATTAAAAGGAAAAAAATATTTCTCGACTTTAGATTTAGCTTCGGGATTCCATCAAATTAAGATGAAAGCATCAGATATTGAAAAAACGGCTTTTGCTATTAATAACGGTAAATACGAATTTACTAGGATGCCGTTTGGTTTAAAAAACGCACCGGCTATATTTCAAAGGGCTATCGATGATGTACTTCGAAATTTTATTGGAAAAATATGTTACGTTTATATAGACGACGTAATAGTTTTTGGCGATGATTTAGAAAATCATTTGAAAAATTTGGACACAATTTTGACAACATTAAATAATGCAGGACTAAAAATTCAATTAGACAAATCAGAATTCCTTCGCCAAGAAGTTGAATTTCTTGGTTTCATTATTTGCACAGAGGGAATAAAACCCAACCATAAAAAAATAGAAGTTATAAATAAATACCCTGTGCCCAAAACCATTAAAGATTTGCGTGCCTTCCTAGGATTAATGGGCTACTATCGACAATTTGTCAAAGACTTTGCCAAAATTGCTAAACCTTTGACAAACATTTTAAGGGGAAAGGGATCTGACACATCCAAAAAGAAAATTACATTAAATCAACAAGAAATCGAATGTTTCAATAAAATGAAGCAAATACTATCATCGAGCGATATTCTCATCTATCCAGATTTTAACAAACCATTTATTTTGACAACCGATGCTTCAGATTATGCAATTGGATCCGTTCTTTCTCAAGGTGAATTAGGCAAAGATAAACCAATTCACTTCGCATCAAGAACACTATCTAAAACTGAAGAGAAATATTCCACCCCTGAGAAAGAAATGCTTGCAATTTTCTGGTCACTACAAACTTTCCGCAATTATTTGTATGGAGCTAAACTCAAAATATTAACTGATCATCAACCACTTACTTTTGCCCTCTCCCAAAAAAATACTAACGCAAAATTAAAACGTTGGAAAGCATATTTAGAGGAGCATGACCACGAGATTTTGTATAAACCAGGCAAAGGCAATGTTGTAGCAGATGCCCTCAGCAGAATAGTTTTCTCTATGACTGGTACGCAACATTCATCACAAACTAGTGACGATTTTTACATTATCTCTACAGAAGCACCACTTAATGCTTTTCACAACCAGATCGTGTTGAAAAAAGGGAAACCAAACACAGTAATTGAATATCCATTCCAAAATTTTAAACGTACAACAATTTACTCCGAAATAATAACCGAATCATCTCTTTTACAGATTCTAAAGGATCATTTCACAATATCAAAAGTAAACGGACTTTTCACGAGTGAAGACATAATGGGAAAATTTCAAGAGGTTTATAGGAAGTATTTTGGAAGTCAGAAGCTCCTTAAGATTCGATTTACTCAAAATCTTCTGGAAGACATTACAGACGAAGATCAACAACGAGAAATAATCACGGCAGAGCACAATAGGGCACATCGTGGAGCCCAGGAAAATAAGTCGCAAATTTTACGTAAATACTATTTTCCAAAGCTGCTAGCCAAGATAAAAAAAATTGTTTCCAATTGCTGTATCTGCAATGAAAACAAATATGACCGAAACCCTATCCGGTATCCTCAACAACAAACTCCAATCCCCGTACACCCTTTCCAAATTGCACACATTGATATAATGTTTCTCGAAAAACATTATTTTTTAACTTACATCGATAAATTTTCAAAATTCGCTCAAATTAAAGAAATTCAATCGCGAGCCGCCTTAGATATTGTTCCGGCAGTTAAAGAAATAATTACAAAATACCATCCTCCTAAAATATTAGTAATGGACGGCGAAAAATCTTTTGGTACACAAGATCTAATAGATTTTTATAAAACTCACCAAATCCAAATATATTTAACAGCTACAGGTCGAAGTGAAATGAATGGAGTAATAGAAAGGTTCCATTCTACCATATTAGAAATTTATCGAATAACGAAATTTGAGAACAACAATTTAACTATTTCTGATCTAATCGAGCTTTCACTTCACAAATATAATTCATCCATTCATTCGACTACTAAATATACTCCTTATGAGATAATTTTACCGTCTGTCCGTTCATCAGATATTTGTGAAAATGTTTACAAAAATTTAACAAAGAAACAGGAGAAAGATATTTCATATTACAATAAGAGAAAAAAGGAAATAAATATAAAAGAGGATATGACAGTTTATGAAAAAACCAGAGCCAGATTAAAACACAAGCCGAGATACAAGAAAATCAAGATTAACAAAGTAAACAAAAGCACTATAAACACAAATGATTCACGAAAAATTCATAAAAACGATATAAAAATAAGATAGCTAACAATACCGTCATTCTAACATCATTGTTCTCTTCTTACAGTTTTCTATTTGTAGTATGTACCCTAGCTGAGCCGAGGATCTCTATTCTGAAGGTAGACAACCAACCTATAGTTGCAATGGACGAAGGTTGGGCAAGAATAAGGATAGATAGCCATATTTACATACACCATTACAATTTAACTGCGTATAAGGGTTATATTCAAGCAATTAAGGACGATTTCGAAAAAATGAGCAATAATCAATTTTCCAGTATTATCCAAAACCAATTCGAAGAACTGAATACCATATTGAAAAGAATGCTTCCCACTAAAAGATTCAAACGTTGGGATTCCATAGGAACAATTTGGAAGTTTATTGCAGGAACACCAGATGCAAACGATCTTCGTGTTATTAACAAAACAATTAATAATCTCATCGATGACAATAATGCACAAGTTACAATCAATAGGAATATTAACAACCAGATTAAAGAAATAACAGAAAAAACTCGTAACGTAATAACTCAATTCAGATCAGAATCATTAGAAATTCATTCCATCAATATTTATCTCCACCTAAAAAAGATGATAGACACACTGCAGGAAATAGTTGATAGTATAGTTATGACGAAAGCGAATATTTTAAACGAAAAAATATTGTCAAAATATGAAATCAATTGTTTGGAAAAAAACCTGGCAGCAGAAAACATTCCGTTCGACACAACTCTAGAAGCGCTTTCCTACGCCGACGCCTCTATCGCCACCAACCGCCAAGAAATAATGCTGCTCATAAAAACACCCAAACTCGACCCAAGAACGTTCCGTAAGATAAAAATTTATCCAATCCTGTACCACGACGGCAAGATTCACCTCCAGTATGACAGATTCATAACTCACGAAGCAATCAGATACCGTGCTAGCACTCTAACCCCGAAAATCTATAAAATCAATGAAATAGAGTTGGATGAATCAGATTGCATTCCAAGATTAATGGAAGGTCGAGAAGCAGAATGTAACTTTACGAAGAGTCCAGCCAAAACTGAAATATTACAGATTAATAATCACGCCATATTGATTAACTCTGTAGAGAAATTTACACTCGTCTCCAACTGTGGTATAAGCAACAGAACACTTCAGGGATCGTTCGTAATAAGCTTCAACACATGCGATATTTACATAAACGACGTGAGATACTCATCCAAACTCACCGATCTAGTTGGAACGTTGAACTTATATCCACTCGACGGAGTGTTTATTAAAAGACAGCTGGAAATTTCGAACATAAGTCTGGAAGATTTACATAATCTGCACATCGAGACACGTAAAGAATTGGAGCACATTCGCTTACAAAACAACTCTTTTCAAATAACCTGGCCAACGATAAACATTTTCGGAGGTATCATCTTTCCTCTCATTATACTGGGAGTAGCATTGCTTTACTGGTTTACAAAGAGGTGCAAAAACACGCAAACGGTAGTCACAGTACATAATTCGTCACCAAATCAGACACCCGACTACGTCACATTTCCTAAACAAACACAGTGAATCGTGGACGTTCACATCTGAGGGGGGGCGAGTTAGCAACGAGCGTCGGTAATCGCTAAATCAGCATTGGGAGTGTCGTGTTGTATCCAACGCGACGAGTTATGCTGATGCGGCGATCGCTGCTGGGCCGTTTATGGGCCGATAACGGAATCGGCTGAATTCAATAAAATAGTTAATTTCAAGACACCGAACTGTAAAAGACTCTTTCTATCTATTCAGAAAGAAAAGTTTTAACTCGCGCAAGGATGCTGAATGCCAACTGGTCATACTACAGCCTGAGGAAACTTTTGAGGACGTAGCTGGGACTGTGCAGAACTTAAAGTCCCAGTACTCACATGCGCCTCTGAGACATGGACTCTGTCCAAAACTGCCGAAGCTCTTAGCCGCATTCGAGAGTAAGATGCTCATATGGATTTTTTGCCCCGTATGTGTGGAATAACAATGGAGGAGCCGCTTCAATGACGAGCTCTAGCAGCTGTACGATAATCTCACTATTGTGCAGCGAATTGGACTCGCCAGGCTCCGTTAGACTCGTCACGTCATGAAAATGCCACCTAAAGATCTAGCCCGTAAAGGCCTTTTAGGCCGACCACACAGACAGAGGAGGCGTGGTAGGCTCAAACTGAGATGGAGTGATGGATTTGATGCGTTCGCCATAGCGGCCAGGATAATCGATTTTCTGACGAAGGCGCTGGACCGTGAGCGAAATCGAGGATTGTTGTAGCAGGCCATATCGCGATTCGGTTGTAGCGCCGGATAAGTAAGTAAGTAAATACTTAGTAAACAAACTAGTTGAAGTTACTACAGAAGATACATCTTTGCCAAGAATTAAGCAAGAACTTTGTTAGGTTTTCTGAACCAAAACTGCCTCCATGATAACAAGTCCTCAAATCCTAAACTGAAGACCTCAAACAAATCAGCATTTCATGAAGCATTTTTATCATCTACAACATTCTTCAGTACTCTCAGAACCTTCCACCTGGAGATAATCATCTGTTTTGCACAATTCATTGATTTCAATGGTCACCAGATGCACCAGCGACGGATCTTTATTTCACCTAAGTATATGGTTTGAAATAGCCTGTTAAGCTTCCAAATACCTTACAGACTAGGATCTTCCTTTTCTTTGGCCAAACGACCTCTTAAGGTCATATGCCTGTCATTTCTGGTTTACTATGGGAGAACGGCCCAGATTAGATTTGGATCTTGGTCCTTCCGTGTGAAGAACAAAGTCTCTGTCGCATCTACCATCGGGCCGCTACTAGGCGTCCATTTACCGTGGACTAGGATCATATTCTTTATTCCTGTGAGACGTCTGAACAACTCTTCAAGAGGGCCACGACAAGATTCCATAGTCATCTTACGGCCATATCACCTATGGATTATCATTATATTTGTACTTCATTGAATCATATGAAGTGTATTAGCAAAAAATCGTATAATACCTCTGAAAAACGTTGACTAAATTGCTGGAGAAATAACAGTATCTCATGGGTTCTACTAGTGAATTTAAAGCCATCTAAACAGGTAATCATTATCAGTCACTTTTGCTTGCAAAAGTTCTTTCTATTCTATGGTCTACGAACTTGCAGCTCTATCCAGCAAAATATCACCGTTTATTTTGGAGCAAAAATCACCTTCGAGAATACTTTCGATTCCACGACAATTTTGCCTCCACCTAATCCAAATTATACGCAAACCGGTACAACCGGTCCGTTAAGCAGCAATTAGTATGTACTCCACCGAGCTACCGTCCGTTTGCTTAAAGGGCTATAAACTTACACCTTCAACCGTAAGCACGTATGCGCGTATTTTTATGTTCGTCAACCTTTTCCAACCTACACAACACAACACCAAGGCGCTGTCGATGAATGACTTGTCCGTTTCCTTTCTATGCCCCTCCTGACGAAACACCAGACTGTTCTTCCCCAATCTCCAGCAGCAGGAGCAGGATGGGCCCTAAATCATATCGCCCAAGTGCACTCGCCAGCTATGGTTGCATATTAAACGCTGTGCCCGGCATAACAAATCACTGCACTTTCCGATTAGTTCACTTGACACCCAAAAGTTGGAGTTTTCTGTTTTATTTTTCCAATCTTTGACCAGGTGCCAGGTGTGTTTGTGTAGTAGTGCAGCACACGATGCCAGAGGGCACCTACAATCCCGAGTCCCGGGCAATGCTGTACGTGTGGGCGCACGGACATCCACGGCGCGTCCATATCAGTATGCCGACGAGGTGTGAAGAATTTATGCTTGATCATTATCATGCACGCACGTTAACATGCTGCGAGTGTGTATGGAGCTCTCTTTTTTGTTAGTTGTTTGCCTTTCAAAACCCCCAAACTGCCGTTGCTAACGAGTTGGATGAAAGTAAAAATTGAACGAATGTGGCGCTGAGCCGGTGGTGCTACCGGCACATGCTCCCAGTGTTGTTGATGCGATAACAAAAAAAAACAAACCGAAGCATGTTTCACTGTGGGAATTGATGTTCTGGCACTGTTAAACGAGCCACCCGGGGTAGGTTAGGCGATGGGTTTGAATACTAGATTTGATGCGTGCCTCGTGTGTGGGTCTTTCATTCCAAAAACACAGCGTGGTCAACTTGTACTGGCCTAAAGCAGTCGGGTTGTTACACCTAGTGGATAATGGTGTACATGGTGTGGATCGGTGATCAAGGTGTTACAGGCAATGTTATCTTCACACGGCGAGGCCGTTTATCGAATCTCGTCTGGACCTTCGTCTCCCCTTTCCCAAGACTGACTTTTTATTCACGTGGTTTCAGATGAAGGAAGTTAATTGCAGGCTGGTCTAGACTTCTCGAGATTATCGAGAGAAATAAGAAGAAGAAGAAGGATATTTATTTATTTATTTATTTATTTTCGATTATGACGGCTTGACGCCGTATGGTCAGTACCGCATGTGCTGACGAAGTACAAAATTCAATGACACAAAAATTTACCAAGGCATTTCCTCCCTGATATTTCGCCTTATCCCGGGCGTGCTCGGTTGTAGATGTGTGGAGGTTGTGGTGAGTTTGTCCAGTTCTATTGTTGGTCCGGGTCTATTGCTGTGTAGATTGTGTTGGTGGTTGAGATGTGTACACACGGGACTCCATCCTTCCGTGTAACGGATCTGGACTGAAACAAAACAGAAGGAAAACAACAATTGTGACAGCACAAACATTTGCCTGTGAACAGTGGACCTCAATCTGCCCAGCAGTGATAGCCCGAGCTCGATCAAGCCAGCACCGAATTCAGAAGCTATCGGCGAGTTCCATCCCGTAACAGCAGGGTCTCTGCTAATTACGAGGTTGAACCCGCCGACCACCTCCGAACCCAACGCCAGCAAGGCCGCACTCGCTCCATCAAGGCTAGACAGAGATGAAGGACACTGTTACAGAAAAATTCTGCCTCTCTTCTTACGACAGTGACGTCTTTGACCCCGGATGCTGTTGCTTCGTCAGCGGATCACCCGTGGCACTACAACAAAAAAAAACTTAACACTTAAGACAAAGACAACACAACGAATAACAAAAAAGGAGTGGCGGATGTGGATTGGAAGGATAATAGGGATGCGGAATCAAAGGATGAGACCGTTGTCTCTGGCGAATCGAAAGATGAGCCTCATGTATGCGAGGTCTCTAGTCGCCAACATTTCCCTTATTTCTATACCCGGTCGTCTGCCGATGCTCTCGACTGCGCCCAACAAGGAGGGTCTTGCGGTTTCAAACTCCACGCAGGACCACAGAAGGTGATCCACATCGTGAAATCCGTCACCGCAGCCACACACCTTTGTCTGGGCCAGAGTTATACGCTGAAGATGAGCATTCAACGCGAAATGATTCGACATAAGTCGAGACATCATGCGTATGAACGCCCGGTCTACAGAGAGCCCACCGAACCAAGGCCGCAGGGACACTTGCGGAGAGATCGAGAAAAGGAATCGCCCGAGATCGTCCGCCTCCCACATGCTCTGCCAGCGAGACAGGAAAAGTTGCTGTGGTAGGCGAAGAAACTCTCGGGCCGAGATCGGACGGTCGTAAAATGCGCCTTGTTGGACGCCTGTTTTGGCCAGTGAGTCTGCCTTCTCGTTGCCGGGAATTCCACAATGAGCAGGTACCCAAATTAGCGAAATCCTGAACGCCTTTTCGAACATGGAGCCAAGCAATTCTATGATTTTAATGACAAGGAAATCCTGACTCTTAACAGCCTTCGGGGACCTTAGTGCTTCGATAGCGCTAAGGCTATCTGTAAAAATGAAGTACTGATCCGAAGGTCTCGCTGCTATAATCAATAGTGCGTACAAGATTGCGGCTAGTTCTGCGGTGTAGACACTACACGGCTCCCGCAATTTGAAAAATGCTTCGGCGGACTCACTAAAAACGCCGAAGCCGGTGCCTTCCTTAGAGGATGATCCGTCAGTGTAATACTGGCTACTTTGGTCTAAATGGCCATACTTATCCCTGAAAATGCCCGGAACTACCATCGGGCGAAGATCATTCGGTATGGTCTTAATTTCCTCGTGCAACGAGGAATCTGTTGTTAAAAGGGAACTGTAGGTCTCAGGAAGGGCAGCACGGTTTAATGCCTGTGGAGCGCTAGGATGCACTTGTAGGGCAACAAAATCTTCGTAGATTTTCAAGATCTTGCTCTTAGAACCTGTCTCTAGAAGCGCTTTAAAATTTTCTTCGATCAAGGGATTTGATACTGAAGAACGGACTAGAAGGCGAAGCGACAGCATTTCAAAACGTAGTTTTAGCGGCATCACTCCGGTCATCACTTCTAGGGACATGTTATGTGTGGATTTCATGCTCCCTAGTGCGAGTCTAAGACAACGATACTGTAGCCTCTCTAGTTTGAGGATATGCGTGTTGGATGCCCAATGGAAACATATGCTTCCATATTCCAACACGGATAGTACCGTTGTCTTATACAGTCGCAGGACGTCTGATGGATGTGCGCCCCACCAGAATCCTGTGACTGTCCTTAGAAAGTTGATTCTTTTGCTGCATTTTTGCACCAGATGGGTGATGTGTGTACTCCAGTTTAGCCTTGAGTTGAACCAAACACCAAGGTATCGAAAATTGTCGGTAGTTGATATCTTTTCACCGTATAAAAAGACATCAATTTTCGGGTCAAATAGTCTTTTCTCCCTGTTTTTTGTCGTGTCGCTAAAAGGAGAAAAGACTACCATCTCAGTTTTCGTTGCAGAGAACTTGATACCAAGGTTTTCAGACCACTCGGAAAGGTTGTCCAAAGTGGTTTGTAAAGCCAGTTGTATTTCGGCGGCGTCCCTGCTTGCAAAAGATATGACGCCGTCGTCAGCCAATTGTCTAATGCTGCAGTTTGGTACTAGACAAGAATCTATTTCACTAACATAAAAGTTGTATAACAGGGGGCTCAAGCAGGACCCTTGGGCTAGTCCATGGAAACTGGTCCGCTAAGAAGAAGAAGGATACTGGTAGAGAAATAATTTGAAGATGCCAAATCGGCAGCCTGAAATCCTACAAATTCTAGCTCAAAATGTCTCAATATGCAATTAAATAATTTGGACGAAAAACCATCACTAACCAACACGCTCTCAGTGATTCTAGGAAAAATGGGAAATATATTCCCGCGAAAGGAACGGTACCCGGCAGGACCGGATGAAATAAATTACCTCAACATCATCAGCCTTAGCCCGGGTGGCACGTGTCGATCCAAACGGTCATTGATATGGCGAGAAGCCCTCTTAACGGTCGGTCAAACGCCACAAGCATTTCTAATGAAAAGAAGCAGCAATAATTACTGTTTGGTGCGATGAAACCAAAATGCTTGAGTGGTGTACAGATTATGGACGATGGCTTTCAATTTTCTCCTGAAGTGAAGAGAAGTACGTATTAGATCATTTAAAATAAGAAATAAAATAATAAGAGAGAAAGGAGTTTAAAATTGATTTCAAGATAATTTTGGAGGACATATATGTATACTGTATTTTTTTTATTTTTTTTACTTTAAATCAATCTCATTTGCAATAGCAACAACTCATTTTCTTTGTAAAACGGAGTCTTTGGTCAAAGAAACGAAAATGTCGCGCGCGCGCTCTAGCGGCGAATAGCGTAAGCTCTATGTGCACAGTGGTAAATCGTACAAAAAACGCAGAGTATTTTTTTTTTTCATTACATTATTTCCTTTTACAGTTTCTCCTATTTATTGCTTATTGTTTGTTTCATACACATTTTTATTAATTTGTTATTATATAGGTTTCTTAAAATTTATCAAATTTTTTATTTTAGTTTTCGAATTTCCAAATATTCCTTTCAACACTTCTCCTTATATTATCACAATTTTTATGTTTCTCTCTTAAAACCCTTCCACCGCGTAATATAAAAAAAAAACTATACAAAATACCCTCATAATTCTTTGTACGCCAAGATCTATCTGCTAGAACCCCAACACTATCGCCGTGCTGTATTACATCCCTTGCCTCATACATTGACAAAAACGGCCAACCGTATTAATAATGTACCAAAAATTAATTTCCTCCCCGGCAGGTGCCGAAGCTTTGTGTGACCAACACTGGCAGCGGTTCGAACGTTAATATAAAACCCTCGATCCTGGACAGAGATAGGGACGCACAGGAACAAAAGATAAAACCCACCGAACAGAAGATGGCACACAGCTTGCGAAGGCTCTCATCCTCCAGCGCCGACGCTGTCCGGCGTGCGGTACACGCTCATCACCCCGGAGGCGATCGGATGCGAAATAAGTTGTACAATTTATTTATTTCCCATTAGTAAGGGATTTTCGACCTTCGTTTTCGCCAGACTCGCCAGGCCTGAAATCAATACATCCCCTTCGGGCAGCCAGACCCAGATCGCATGCTCTCGGTCGAGGTAGCGAGGTATGCGTGTCCATCGAGATAGCGTCGGATGCGTAACGGTCCTTCCGGGCGTATTTTCTATTCCTCGTAACACCTCCGTTTGCACCGTCCAGCCATCCAGCCATGTCCCGACCAGCGTCGATGTCCTGAATCGCCATGCCGTTGCGCGTATTGCCCCTGCGGTGCGATAGTAGTTGTGTGAACGTGTCACACAGAAGGTGCTGCAAATTGAATGCCAGGAACACGCGACAGCTTCATCTCGCGTGGTGGCGTTGCGTACGGAATGGTGATTATTTTCACATCTGCCACATCGCCCTTGCTGCAAGCGACCGTATCGGTTCGCATTCGCCCTTTCGCTCACCCGTGTGCGGTGTGTGCCTAGCGCCATCATGCGCTTTTCCTGACGCAAACCCCCGCGGGAGGCCGGCTCGCAATCGAAACCAGCGCCGTCGAAAACACTCCCCGTGTCGACCCGATAGGCGCAGGAAGCATAGGAAGTGACCGGTCCCCTCTGGTTTGATGAGATCCCTTTTTCACGAAACACGTCCAACAAGGTTTGGTGCTGGGGTGTTGCGTCATTCCCGTACACGCCGTACCGTTTTTCGCAATGGCCGTCGTTCAGCGGGGCGGAAAATCCCTTTCAAGTGGGATGGTAATGGTGAGCAGAAAGAAAGACTAAAGCGAGGAGGGAACAAAACAACCGAATCGATCGCATTTCCGCGAGGGGTTGGAGATGATGCTGCCGTCGTCGTCGTCGGCTGTGTCCCGTACCCACCTCGAACGCTTCTCTCGAGCGACTTATAGACATGGAGGTAGAAGGAAGATATAATGTCCCGAAAAGAAAGAATGCAACAAGCGTAAAAAATAATCCGTAGGAAAAATTTAATTAAGATTAGTCGACTATGACTTGGATGGCTATGACTATTTGCTGGGTGGAAAATGGCCAGCAGCTAACCGACGCTCCCGCAGGTAAGATTCTTTGGGAATGATTATCCTGTTAGACGAATCCCTTCATTTCTAAAAAAATACTTATTTCGCGTCTAATTTAATAAATATAAGAGGCATTTTTTGGATGAAATTCTTTGCTATAAGTCCACGTTAAGAACAAAAGAGAATTACTCTCAATCTAGATCTGAAAGCAAGAATTGTTGCTGCCTGCCTAGGACACAGACCGCTAATGAGAATTATTGAGTTTGATGGATTTGAGAAATATCTTGGAAATTCTAATTCTCAATCAATGAATTCCCATTGCTAGTCTAATAACTATTGGCTTAGAAAAACACGTTACAGTATCAGCATGAAATTTATGCACATAACATAACATAATGCAATATGTGTCCATATGAAAGCTTTTCACGGGAGATGTTAGAAGTGAGAGTCCTGATTTGTTTGCTAGCTTAAATATTTATGCTCTTCAGTGAAATATTAACTATAGACGATTTTTTCTTCCTACCCAAATGCTCCTAACGAGCCACTGCTAGTGATGATGACCAACTTTAACGTTCATTTCTAAGAACACTTTGACTTCAGCTCTTCGATGCTATGCTCAAAAACTGGAATTACTCTAGTGTTAGCAGTTAGTGAGTTCTAAGAATAGGTTTGATAAGCACAGAGTTAAAGGCACACTATAGGCCATACACTCTATCATCGAATAAATAATTAAGAAAAATGTTTATTCCAGGATTAAGTTAAGTAAACTAGTTTTAGCATAAGTAAGATTCTTTATCATAAATAAGTCATAGATAAAAAGGGCATTTAATTGACCTAACCGATAGCCACGCGTATCCATTCCGCTTCCCCGTACGATTGACTAACTAATTCAGCTAAGGATAAAAGGCAAACAGAACCCAGATATGACTGAGGAGATCAAGGTTTTTTTTTTCAAGGTTGTAGTATTGAGGATAAAAACATTAAATTAAAGACAAAACTAAACCCATTGCAACCTTTTATTCGGACGGTCCGGAGGCAGACGCGACAGCGGCGCCGGTCTTCACACGGTAGGACCGGGGTTTAAATCCCATCTAGGCCGTTTTCCCTCATAGTGGTGTGAGGTCTGACTATCCAACTATGCGCTATCAATAAGCATAGTAAGGTAGAAATGGCAGGCATATGACCATAGAGAGATCGTAAGGCCAAGAAGCTGAAGAACGATTCAGAAGTGGCCGATTAGCCTGTGTGTGCTAGAAGAAAGAGGTCCTTGCAAGTTACACAAATACATACTGTTATTCTTATGTCCAATCGCTATGGTTTAAGCTAACCTGTGTATATCCCTGATGTTATTCGAAATAAAGATGACCTTTATAAATTGTAAAATTTGATATTAGTTATTTGAATAAAATAACACTAAAGAGCTAACTATAAGCAATAAAAATATTAATGAAAAAAGTTAAGAAAATAAAAATATAAAAAGATTTTTAAACATTAAATTGATTGCATAAACATTTAACATATTTTTAAGCATTTATTTAGTGGCTGACTCTTTCAAACTACTAACATTATATTTTTCAGTCATTTTAAACATTTGCCTCTCTAGCATGCTTAAAGAAATACAAATTACAAAAAAGCCAATCAATAGTCTTATGAATTGCTTGACATTTAAATTACTTGGAATGGCAATACTGTGGAGGAATACTATAAAAATTAACTCCTCATGAGCGCATAATATTTACTGACTTCTTTAAGACCAAACGAAGCACATTTAGCCATTTTGTCCAAAAGCAGCACCACAAAACCCCAATGTCACACAGCACGTGCGTAGTCAGAAACAATTGGAGTTTTCATTTATTTATTTTTTTTTGTTGGCTCCCCAACGCAATTTACTAAAGTGCACACCACCCTCACAGCCCTTTTGTTGATGCAAAAACTGTTCCATAAAGTTCCATATGAAAACGACACAACAACAATACAGTTTTGTTTTTAATAAAAACTTATACCAAAGACCCACCAACCCTTGCACAGGGGTACTCCTGCTAGTGCAAGTACAAAGGAACAAAACGCACAAAACAGTCACATCACATAACGCATTGGTTGGTTGACTCTAGAGACTTCTCTCAAAAAACTCACCCAACCGTTTAAACTCATCGAAATAATTGCCGACTGCAGGTGCACGGCTGGCAAATTAAGATGAAACAGCGTCACCAACTTACACTAACACACACGCACATATTGGGGAACACAGAAAGGTTCGACGTTACCCACCTAATGTGTCACCACCGTCATACAGTTGGATGAAGCCGGATGGAGTTTCCATTAACAGTTGGGTTTCAATTAGACGGCAAGACGATGATGATGACGACGACGATGTAATGCATCGCTGCATCCAAACTGCAGTGCACTTTGCACGATGAGATTGCATTTTGAATGCATGTCGATCGTACGGAGGCAACAGCAAAAAAATCGAGAATCTTCGCACATAAAAAAACCGTGCTGGAAACACTTTCCCGCTGGCTGCCATTTTTCTTTTTCCCCGACGACATTCAATTGCAGGTGAACCCCCCCGGTTGGGAGCAGGAACTGGTGAGTGGTAAGGTCCTAAGGTATAATGCTTGCCATCTTCAACCCTACCTCATTAGCTCGAACCATTCTCCACTCGCAATACACATCGTCAACATCCTCCTCATCATCATTAGCCATCAGCGCTGCGCCACAAATGAGCCAGCCTTCCGGGTTGCGCTTATCAGTGAGGACCCCCCTTCCGCGCAAGAACATGAAACAATAGGCCACATTACATCCCCAAACACAGCCAAAGTCGTGTCTTCTCGCACAGCCAGTTCCTTCACAACGGTGTTTCATCTCGAGTAGCTTCGTGGATTCGTCATGCGTAAAAGCAAAGGCAAAAGAGTACTCCACGGCCGCACGGTACTTTGTCACAGCGTACTTTGGTTGTGGCGAAACAATGGCCGACCGTGATAGAAAGGTGGAATTAAAATGCGTTCGCTTGATGAATTACTTTCGAGCCGATGGTTGATGACTTCTTACACAAGCAGCACCTGGTACGGGGATGCGGGTTGCCTCCCGAGGGTGGAGGAAACGCATCGGGAAAAACATCCTGCTCACCGGGCGCTGCATTTGATAAGCAATATTTGCAGTAATGATAAACAACATAGTAGTAGACGCCGTCGGTCGGCGAACGATGAAGGATGAGTGCACTTGATGGATGAGCTTCGCATTCAAGGTGATTGTGCTGCGACATGGGGACATGTCTAAGGATTGATAATGAAATGCCTCCAGCGACGGTAAACCCAAGCCCTCCGCGTGACGTTTTCAAGATGGCGTGGTTCATCCTATTGCAAGGGGATTTTACTTTTTTTTTTGCGCAGAACTCTTAACCCGAGCTGGAGAACGGTGGGTTTATTCGCATTCCGAAACGCTAACGTCGCATTGAGATGAACAAAATGGAAACCTGAACCAGTGATGCATGCGGTACATGGAGTGCACATGGATGGGTGATCGGAATATGAGTGGGAAACATTTCTATAAAAATGTTTCTTAAATTATAAAAAAAGAATTTGTTGATTAAAAAAGGAACACGAAAAGCTGTAGAAATGGTAAAGGTAGTTTGTAAAAAAATTGAACACCCCTGAAAAGGAAAAAAACACCTCAAATCAATAACGAAATTAAATAAAAAATGTAAATGAGTTAATAGATGGGCAAATAAAAAATTAGTACTATAAAAATATATAAGAAGCTAACGAGTGAAAAAATATTTAGGAAATTAACCTTCTTCTTCTTTCTTGGCACTACAACCTCGAGAGGTCCCGGCCTGCCATTTCTGGCTTTCTGTGACTTAGTTTTACCCTTAGTAAAGTAGTCAGCCTTACGTACGGGGAGGCGGTCTGGATGGGATTTGAACCCCGGCCCTGCCGTGTGAAGACCGGCGCCGCTGTCGCCTCGGCCACCGGACCGCCCCCAGGAAATTAACCAGTAAAATAAAAATGTTAAACAAATGCTAAGAAACAATACCAATTCATTCAGCTTTTCTCCCTAAAGATAAGAAAAAGTTTTTTTTTTCTATAACGATGAACGATACAGTGACGGATAATTTAATAAAACCCCTTACCCGACTTCTGGTTTTGATAATTGTAATACTAATAATCAAACGCTAATAATCAAATACGCATCAAAATTTGACAAAAGCATCTTCAACATCTTAACTTTCTATATCAGGTTTGATTTTGTTCGGAAATTAACAAATCGTTGAGTAAGCATAAAACAACGCAAATAAAGTCAAGCGCCCGGTGGCAGAGGCAACAACGGTGCCGGTCTTCACAAGGCAGGACTGGGGTTCAAATCCTCTCCGGACCGTTCCCCCGTAATGAGGACTGACTATTTAACTACGTGTTATCATCAGTTAAGTCTAGTAAGCCAGAAATGGTAGGCATGACCTCTAAGTGGTTGTTGGACAAAAAGAGAGAAAGATAGAAAAGTAGAGAGAGAGAAAAGGTAAAAAAAGTGTAACATAATAAATCAAACTGTCAAACCAAACAAATCTGAACCTTGTTAAAATTATAAAATAGAAAGTGGGAGATGCCTTAGACCATAAAAAAAGTTATTTGAATTTTAAATTTATAAAACAGTCTTATTTCGTTGATTTATATTCTTTATCGATATTTTCATGAGACTGATAAAAAGACACTTTAAAACGATTTGTTCGATAGATAGGATTGTTTCGATTCGTATCGATAGGATATTACATTTAAATAAAACTAAGTCGAAAATCGGCCACCTACCCTCAATTTTACGAATTTAGCAAATGTTATGGTCTTATTCTATTATCCGTCACTGTAAACGAGCTAACAGCCCTGTATACAAACACAGTCCTACTTTTTGACTGTAATCACTGGAAGTGCATATAAATATCTGTCAAGTTTTTCCAGTAAAAAAGCAGAGTTACTTACACTGTTTCTCGACCCATAAAACAAGGGGGTACATGTTTAAACGAATACCAATTTAAAACATAAACCAATAGCATTTTAACAGCCTCCAAGTCTTCACTATGCAGAACCCCAAGCGAAGTATGTCAATGAAGTTACAATTAAATGTAGCGTTATTAACAAATTGGTTCGATGGCTGGTTAATAAAAATTTAAAAAAATGCCTAAGAACGTATAGGTTTTTAATATGTTTTTCTAGTATATTCCGGAGTTCCGATCGCAACACTATTTTTGTTGTTGACAGTTTTGAGCGAGAATTTCATGAAGATTTCAAAATAAAAATAGCAACATTTTTCCTATCCTACCAATTTCCCGCAGTATGCAACACTGCGACAGGATAACGCTCACGTTCTAAAGGCACAAGAAAAAGACTCAAACAAAAAAAACAACACAACAAAATATTCCAAATGAATAGAATACGCTGAGCCACCCCATCGTAAACCAACCCAGCAACAACAACAACAACAAAACACCCCGACGAACAACATGGCTGGCTGACTGACTGGAAGGAATGGAAAGTACGTGGAAATACAAAATGGAGTCGACCAAACGACCATCCCGCCCTCGGTTCACGACGGTTGGCGACAGCCTGATGACAAACGCAACGGCAAACGACACCGCAAACAGGGAAAATACTCTCGTGGAAAACTACTTGCCCCGACACGGGACGTCTGTAAGCAGAGAGAGAGAGAGAGAGCGAGCGAGAGCGAGTGTGCGAGTAAGCACACACACCGCAAACACAGTGTGCGAGCGAGCGAGAGAGCCCACGATGTAATGGCGAGTGAGAAGGGTAGCACAGTTGACAGTGAGGTTGACAATTTTCTAACCCTCCGGCATTTGAGCACACACACACACACAAGCGCACCGGAGAATAAATTAAACACCGCACCGGGAGATGTTGTACCTGTTCGCCGAAGCGGTAAGGATGTGCGAGAGTGAAAATAGAAAACACAAAAAAAGAGGCAGAAAAGCGACACTGCTGCAGACGACATCCGCTTTTCCGGCCGCCATGCTCGCCGGAACGCGAGAGAACACACAAAACGTGCTTGCCCTAGCGTAGCGCCGTTTTTTTTCAATTTCTCATCTGTCATCCAAGCGTGTTCTATCTTTTTCCCCATTTTTCCAACCTAGGATTTTCATTCATTTTGGAGAAAAACATCAGCTCCACCTTCCACCGCTGGTGCTGCGGTAACGGCAAAAAAGGTGAAAAATGTGCGCAACAAAAAAAAATCCTCACAAAAAGTCAGACATTTTGCACTTCACCGAGAGTTGCGAGATGAGATTGGGGTTTGGGTCGCCGTTTCGAGGGGGGGAGGGGGGAGAAGACAAACTACCACCGTAGAATGCTTGCCATAGAATTTAGACGAATGACATATCCTAGCTGCCGGCACCGGCGACACGGTGACTGGTGGTGGGAAAGGTGGAAAGGTGCGATTTGCTCACCATTCGGTTGCCATTTGCAAAAACAACTAACCAACCAACCGTCATGTGATTACAGGTTCGGCAACACTGCTTCACGCATCGCTGAGTGCACACCATTTTAAAACCCGGAAATCAGGAGCAGGTCGTTAGACAAAGTGTTAATATAGAGTAATGAGCAGCAGTGCAAAAGCAGTTAGCGTGATGCCGATGGAAATCTGGTCTCGTCGGTTTTCACTATATTGTACACAGATTTTTTGTTGTGAACTACGTTAAGTATGTGGAAATAAATAGTTAGCGACGCAATAAGAAAAAACTGTTCTATTATAAAGTATATGTAAACGAATATTAACAAGTCTATACATAAGGCAGTGGAAAGCGCTCCTGCATTGCGTTTTCCTGAAAATGTAAGGATTTAGACAGACGCCGACTTCAAAAGTCAATGACTGCTAATTAAGATAATTAAGGTATTTGATCAATGTAATGGAAGAGCTCATTGCAAAGTTCTATGACTGTATGCAAGATTCCACTATATGATTGAAAAGTTCCACAACCATCCTCCTTGGCACTATACAACCTCGGGCTCGGGTCTTGAGCTGCCATTTCTGGCTTCCTGTGAGGTTATTTTTCCCGAAGCGAGAAAGTCAAGGCCTTCCTTTCCGGGAGGCAGTCTGGATGGGATTTGAACCACGGAACTGTCGTCGTTTGGTATGTGGCGCCGCTGTCGCCTCGACCACCGGACCGCTCCAAAGTTCCATATTAAACAAGCAATATTTGACTATCCACTTGGAAAATTCCCTCCGGATGACGCATCAATGCTTCACTATGAACCGATTGTAATATATTTTATTTAATGTATTATAAATAAAAACTTAATACTAAACCTTAAATAAAAGATATAAACATGAGGTATAAAATGCAATTATATCTGATTTGTATTAGAAAACAGAAGTAATTTGGTTTTAAACAGATTTTGGAAGGAATTTGAAATAATTGTAAAGAAGATTTCAATAAATGATACAAATTATGATTTAAGCAATACGGCCAGGCCGTTCTTTATGAATAAAAAAAAACAAATTATGAGCTAACAGAAACGATAGTAAAAATTAAAATTTTTGATAAGCAAAAAGCCTTCATAATAAGTGAGAGCCTTATAAGTATCGAATGAAAATAAAGAATGAACTTCTTCTTCTTCTTCTTTTTTGGCCTAACGACCTCTTAAGGTCATGCCTGCATCATTTCCGGTTTAAGAGACTTACTGATACCACGTTGTTGGATAGTCAGTCCCTCACTATAGTGGGAATGGCCCAGAAGGGATTTGAACCCCGGTCCTGCCGTGTGAAGGCCGGCGCCGCTGTCGCATCTACAACTAAAGAATCAACTTATTAAAATTGAAAAACGGTGAATGAATTGTAAAAAGCTAAGATAAAGTTAGACATTTTTTTTAAATACTTTAAAGCATCGTTTTTATTCAAATAATCTTGAATTTTTATCTCGGGGTTTAATCCTGTACGGTATCATTTCCGTTATGTTTTGTGGTTTTCTACTATTTACTTTAAATTTATTTAATTGTTTATTTCTGTATTCTATCTTGTACTATTTCTTCTCAAATTTTAAAGCTTTAACAAATGTGTGTAAACACTGTACACAGAGCTCTGGTTTCCTTCTCTGAATGTTCTGTGTTCTGTTGTTAATTGGAAGTTGTTAAACATTTACTTGTTTTGTTTTCTTTACTTCCAAATACCGTCGTTTTTGTTTTTTCTCTATGCCTGTTGTTAATATCCTATTCTTTCCTTCTCTTTTAACATATTTCCTTTAATTATCTTTTTCTTACCACTAACAAATGTGCTTCCTCTACCTTCAACCTACCATAGCCACGTGAAAATTGCAGCAAAACTCTTATAATCCATCCACTTGCCTCATCGCATTCGATCGATTTCAGATGAGCCCTTGCAGAAAGGTGAATCGAAAACCCTCTTGTAAGGTCACCGCCACACTTGCCTTAAGAAGCAGCAGGCGAAAGGACCGGGCCCGGTTCCTTTGCAAAAAGCAACGAACATGGCGTCAAAAGCCAACGTCGGTCTTTTCAAAATTAAAACCCCTTCCGCTTCCGCTGTGGAAGTGGCGCACGGTGGTAGAAAATATTTTTAATTGGCAAACCAAGTTCTCGAGCGCTGAAACGCCAACGCCACTGAAAACAACTGCAGTCGTTCACGGACACACGGACGGACGGCTAGGACGTCGGGCGGAAGTGCACACTTGGCCGCAGTATACCACATCCTTCCCATGCCTACCGCCCGTTCAGCTTCCAGCTTGGTCGTCAACTTCCGAGGGCTTCCTTTTGTAAATTTCGACAACCCTTTTCCGTATGAAATCTTCTCCAAACACACACACCGTCAGGCGGCACCAGGAGCGTTTTTCACCCAGCGAAACTCTTCAGCATTTCCCGCCGTCCGGAAGCGTGCAGGCGTCATTGGCAAATGGGGCGTAGACGCCCTGAAATCTCCCAATTACAAGCATTTTCCACATTTTGCATCAACAGCAGCAGCATTCGGTCCCCGTTTTTCTTAACCCCGCCATTTGCTGAAATCAAGCCGACTAATAATCAACCAACCGAACGGCAAGGCAAAGTCATCAGGCTGGCACACAGCCGGTATCACCCGAAAGGGAACGGACTGTAATTGATTCCGCTTCCCCAGGGGAGGCAACAAGACGCAAATTGAAACGAAGCAGCCGCCTTTTCAATAGCGCAGATTACGATCAAAATGTTGTGATGAATTCAATGTTGCGCCACGGGAAAACGTGTCCGTGCCGAACACTTACCTTTTTTTGCCTTCCCTCCTTGCCGTTGTGCCGGGCTTGTGGATGGTCGTTTGCTTCGTCCCTGCCAGCGCTGGGGTTTCACTGCCGAAGCCGCACACGGGGCGCATTTAATTATGTGAATATTTTCGGGTACTAATCTTGACGCGGCCGGAGCGTTGAATTGCGGAAGGGTCGAACGATTGATTGAGAAAGGCAGGCGGGCGACTGGGCGATGCTGTGAGCTGGGGAAAGGCGGGCAAAGAAGAGGATGAAATTCGTTGCAAGAGGAAGGCCGCTGATGAAATTAAAAGACAATTTTGGGTTTTTCGTTTTATCCTGCATAGCTGGATGGTTTTCTGTAATAAGGTTGAGATTCAGTTATGACTCAAATTTACTCAAATTCTACTGTAGACTATAATGAAACTCCAAATTTACTCATCAAATTACGATAAATGTCAAACTCTTCGTTTATGACTTGAAGAGACCTTTAGTGGATATTACTCTATATATGACGCTTGAAATCGTTATACCCGCCACTGCTTTTGGGATCCGCACGACGATCTTCCACACGAAAAAGGAATCAGCTATGAAACGAAGGTGGTGAGATACCCTTGACGAGGCTTCAATGAGGTATTTAAGTAGATGAAACTCCTTCAAATACAACGTCTCTCCCTAAAACAACGAAGCCTCTTCGACTGCGGGGTTCAAGAAGCTTTGGTGAGTGAAGTCCTTTCGATTGCGAAGTCTTTTATTAGACAAAGCCCATCAAAGGCAAAGTATCTTAGTATAGACTAGGCTTCTTGGAAGATGAGTCATATTAGACCAGAGAGTCTTCTGGAGGATAAAGCATCGTGAACAGGGAGCTTGAGCAACAAGGACGCCTGTCTCTTACTACGTCCATGGTACGGTGACTACGAGGTAACATGGATGGCGAGGTCCCCTGATCATAGAAGTTCTTGGCGGTCGCTTACATCTTTTGCTATTCAACCCACTACTGATGTACTAGCCAGGTCATATTTTTTAAACCATTTTCTTACTCTTTCTTTACTTACTTACTTACTTATCCTACGCTACAACCGCCTTGCGGTCCAGCCAGCGCCTTCGTCTGCCAATCCATTGTTCCAGCCGTTCTGGCGGACGCATCAACACCATCACTCCATCTGAATTTGGGCCTACCACGTCTCCTCTGTCCGTGTGGACGGCCTAAAAGGACTTTACGGGCTGCGTCGTCCGGTGTCATTCTCATGACGTGACCAGCCCACCGGAGCTTGGCGAGTCTAATTCGCTGCACGATGGTAAGATCATAGTAAAGCTCGAAGAGCTCGTCATTGTAGTGACTCCTCCATTGTTCTTCCACACTACGGAGCCAAAAACCCTTCTGAGCATTTTCCTCTTGAACGCGGCTAAGAGGGTTTCGTCACTTTGGACAGAGTCCATGTCTCAGAGGCGTATGTGTGAACGCATCAACACCATCACTCCATCTGAATTTGGGCCTACCACGTCTCCTCTGTCCGTGTGGACGGCCTAAAAGGACTTTACGGGCTGCGTCGTCCGGTGTCATTCTCATGACGTGACCAGTCCACCGGAGCTTGGCGAGTCTAATTCGCTGCACGATGGTAAGATCATAGTAAAGCTCGAAGAGCTCGTCATTGTAGTGACTCCTCCATTGTTCTTCCACACTACGGAGCCAAAAACCCTTCTGAGCATTTTCCTCTTGAACGCGGCTAAGAGGGTTTCGTCACTTTGGACAGAGTCCATGTCTCAGAGGCGTATGTGTGAACTGGGACTATAAATGTTCTGTACAGTCCCAGCTTCGCCCGTCGCGACAGGTATTTAGAGTGGAGAAGTTTCCTCAGGCTGTAGTATGACCGGTTGGCAGCCAGCAGCCCTTGCGCGTAACTCAACATCAATATTGTTGTCGGTGCTGAATTTTGAACTTCTTCTTTAGCTTCTGTTGAATTTTTCTTGCAATATTTTATTAAAAAATTAATTAAGAAAGAGAAAGAAAAACCAGAATAAAGTGCAACGAACTGTTGCAACTCCGTGACCTCACCAAAGAGCGTTGCTTACTCAACATCGACAAACGACTCACGCCAATGGCTTACCTGTTTACGGGAAACATCGAATCGTACACCATCGGTGACGAAATCAACAACTTTCTCGAACGTGTCGAAGCCTGTTTTGAGCTTAACGAAATTAGTGTCGCCAGCAGCTCCAAACAGGAGCAGGACGAATCGATCGCTTAATATATCGCTCGACTGTATATACCTGGGTTGGGTTGTGGGCTTTTGGTGCGTTTCTGGATGATGCGCTAAGGGACCAGCTGCTGTACGGGGAGTTCGATCTGGAGCTGAGACAACGACTACTATCGGAACCATTCCTGACGCACTGGTCTGCGTGTAGCACAGGCGTGGGATGTGATGTGAAGTGATCGTGAAAGATCTTGAAGCAAGGGATATCCGAACGTAAGTGAGTGATCGTAGAAGCGTTAACAATGTAGCAAAATAATTATGAAAATTTTACCTGACAGTGGTTAAACCGTGTTGCGATAGAAACTGTGTTTAAATAATAAAGAAACATATTTATAAATCCAAAAAGAAACGAAAATATAGCTTAAAATAAAAGTATTAAAAATTCACAAAAACCCAGACTTACCATCAGTTCCCAAAAACAAACACCAATACAACGATTAAGCTACAAAGCAGAAGCCATCGAAACTACGCCATCATGCAGATGTTGAGGTATCCCTACAGCCTAACAGAGGGATCTTCCACACACCCGGTACACAATCAGCATCAGCGAGTACGAGAATCCCTTTGTAATCCCTTTTTTTGTTTTGGTGCAATTCCATATTTCACGCCATATTCTAGGGAGCACCCAAAAACTACCGATGTGTGTTTTAATTCTTTTTTTTTAGCCCTTCGTTTTTAGGTCACCAGGAAGATTGCCGGCAAAAAAAAACAACAACAACCGATCATCCATTCAACACCCGGCCACGGCACGGCACATTGTTCCGTAACGCGTAAAAGGTGAACGATGTAACGCTTCAGCAGGATGCAGCATCTCATGTCTACGGATGGGGGGGTTTTCTTTTTAGGGTTCGGTTTCGGTTGCCAGATTTATTTTAGCTGCAAAATGCTCGAAACTATCCCTGTGCTCTGTGGAGATAGTCGAGCCTTTTTTTTTTACTCGTTTCCATCGGGCTCGGTCTCTCTCTCTCTCTCACATACCCCGTTTGCGAGATGACGCAGAATAGTTAGATCTGCAATGGCGTAACGCATCGGTGCGAGTTGAAGATGGGTACAGACCGACAGGCAGGCAGGCAGGCAAAACCGAGGACCGACAGAAGCACCGACCAGAAAAAAATAGAAACGATATGTAAACATCCATTTATCTGTACGCAATGGTAAAATGTTTTCAAAACTGGCACGGAACGTAACGAAACAAAAAATGTAACCGATCGAGGGAAACGATACCCAACCCGAACCCGACTAGTTTTTCGAGCCCGAGAATGTAAATGGGAATTTAAAATTATGCTCAAAACCCCTGAACGACTCCCCTCTCCATATTCTGCATGGATTGCAAATATTGAACGATTTTCGGTTTGGTGAGTTCGAACCACACACAGATGGAATTTTTCGAGCTACATTTTGTGCAATTAGAATGTTTCCTTTACCTGGCTCTGGCTCTCTAGCTCTGGGCTACACGACTGAGCGTATGTTGCACTGGCCGACGGGTATTTAAAGTATTTATATAGATAAGATGTAATAATATGCATTATGATAAATTCTCCTCACACAGCTCTCTCTCTCTCTCTCTCTCTCTCTCTCTATTCCATAACATGCCATCATTTTCTCGTTTTGTTACAGCACATTTAATTGAAACATTACTCACATACTTTGCGTCCCGAGGCATTTATGGATGTTATCGGTATGGAATCATGGATCGATTTGTAGATGGAAATTTATTTAATCTTGATTTTGTGTTATTTTTGTGATTTTTTTATTTTTATGACGTAGTTTTATATGGAATTAAATAAGATTCATCAAACAACCAATCAAACAAACAACGTTTGTATGTACTTGGAATCCATTTCATACTTGGATTCTTTTGGATATTTTTTTAAATTGAGTTTGTACCTTATTTTACACCACAATTTATATTTTTGTAGCAAATTGGTTTCAAATTCATTTTTAATTCATCACCCAAGGAACCTCATACAACGAGTCCCGGCTCAGGGGTCTTCGTAAATAGGGACATCCCTGTTCATTCTTCATGTTTGTCCAAGGTGCTTCATCCATGGAGCCACATCGTAGGAGCCTCATTCAAAGTGACTCATCCAAGGGTCCTCACCCGAAGGACATCCCCACTGTGATCCAAGAATCCTGATCCAAGAAGCTTCATCTAAGGTGTCTCATCTAAGGGCAATCGCAGTTCATTTTTATTTCCAAACTGTCACATCGTAGGGGTCTCATCCAAAGTGTCTCGTCCAAGGGTCTTCGCCCGAAGGACATCCCCACTGTCATCCAAGGATGCTGATCCAAGAAGCTTCATCCAAACTGTTGTCCATGGGGCCTCATCGTAAGGTGTCTCGGCCAAGCTGCTTCATCCAAGGAGTCTCATCTTAAAAACCTCATCCAAGATGTCTCGTCCAAGGGTTTTCGTTCAAAGAACATCGAAGTCAATGATCTTATCCCAACTGCCGACAAAATAGCATCACCCGTTGTTCCAGGGACATCGTCTCGTACAAAGAACATCGCTGATCATTTTTAAATCCACACTATCTTCCTGAGAGTCTGATCCAAGGCACCTGCTCCAACGGGTCTCATCCAAGGATTTTCATCCTACGGCCTTTGTTGCCCATTTTTATATCATAACTGTTATCTTTGACCAAGCTGCTTCAGCCATGTAGCCTCATCTTAAGAATTTCATCCAAAGTGTCTCGTCCAAGGGTCTTCGTTTGTAGCACATCGTTGTCCGTTTTTATATCTCTACTGCGTACGAAGAAGCATTGTCCATGAAACGTTAAATCAAGGGACATCGTCTCGTCCAGGGGACAGCGTTAACCATTTTTAAACATCCACTGTCGTCCTAAGAGTCTAAACCAAGGTGCCTCATCCAAAGGGTCTCGTCCAAGGAACTCCGTCTAAGGGACATCGATGTCCAAATGTAACGAAACGACGGATAATTGTACGTCCTCAGCGAACGTGTCGCCGCAACTTTATTAGCAACTTCACGTCATGGGGGACTCTTAAATCCTTGATAAGCTCTTGTGTTAATAATCAAGACTGGAATTAGTTGGCATGTGAAGACCAAACTATGTGTATTACTTGGATAGATTCCACTTCTTCTATAGCTCTACCACCTTAAGAGTTCTTCCTTCTTGCCATTTCTGGTAGCTGGATGGGAGTTGATCCCAGGTTCTGCCAGGTGAAGACCGGTGCAGCTATCACCTGGGCCAACGCACCGCCCCAAGTTGAATAAACAAGTAAATAAAAATTAGATGATTTCTGGCATAATCTTACTTCTACTCCAATCGTGATCGATACCTAGCACATCAGCAAAAGCAAATTAAGCTTTTGATCGGAATGATGGAAAGGCAATGACTACAAAAATA
This sequence comes from Anopheles stephensi, assembly GCF_013141755.1. Taxonomy (NCBI): domain Eukaryota; kingdom Metazoa; phylum Arthropoda; class Insecta; order Diptera; family Culicidae; genus Anopheles; species Anopheles stephensi. The sequence goes on along the minus strand of NW_023405039.1, from coordinate 46,693 downwards.
TTGTATCATAGTTTTTCTTCAACTGATTGTTTGATTATTATTATGTAAAGCGTTGTTATTTCAAAACAAACTCTAAACTAATAAAATATTGACCACTGTGCCACTATGCCTCGAAAGAGGCCACATACATCTCCAATAATCATATGCCGACAGAAATCACATTACTGGCCAGCCATATGCAACCTGTACAGTCACAACAACCAGGCTCTGGAAGGTATCCTTGTCAAGCCGGCAAAGGGTTCACCCCCTCAAAAAAGGTGGAAAATAGAGTTTTTCCCTCACAGATGTCCACGGGCAACCGAAAAGGGTACAAGCTTTCCTTTACGCCCACATAAAACCACGGACGACAAAAGGCACATGGCGGGCACAAAATAATATTTGTTAAGTGAACCGCTTTTCGATTACGATGATGCGATGAGCTCGTTTCCGTATTTCTCCGTATGTGTGGGTGGCCGATGCTCACTTTTCGAAACATCCGTCCAACATCCGTCCGAGGAACGATTTGGCATGCCTGGCACCACAAAAAAGAGACCGGCATCCCACCACAAGCCGCCTGTTCAAATGCAAATATGCATGAGATTGAAATTGAAAATTTATCTCTTAAATTAATCTCAACCCAATCGATCGGACGCTTCGAGGCTCGAGCTTCCCAAATGTCGCCAACCGGATGCGCTTCCGATGTCCCGGTGAGCGGCGGGGGGGGGGGATGGGTTTGGATTCGATTTGAAAGTTACTCTTAAGCTTTGAAAGCGAAATAAACAAAGCGAAAAACAAAACGGCAACAGCACGCTACCAAACCGCAAAGCCCTTCGAGGACCATGGTACTTTGCAAACCGATGCGATGGTGACACCAGCGTGTGTACCAGCATGCCGAACCCATCCTGGTCAGTTTGAGATGTGATATCTAACCATTCACATTGGGGAAAGCCACCGAAAATAGCATGCACCGATAAAACCCTCAATCCTCCCAGTAGGTGCATACCCAGGGTTGGGATTCTTGAACAGTTGCATTTTGCATTTCAGAGCTCGGGTCCCGAAAATTATCGAATCGATGAATTTATAATTACAAATTTCGTACGCTGTGGTGTACAGTGCTCACTGTAAAACTGTTGAGCTGTGGGGAAAGGCGAGCGGCCTTATTCCATCCAAATCCATACCGGATGGGCAATCGCAGCTAACAACAGTCGAATAGTCATTTCCAATTTTGATATGAAAATGCATCTTTGATAAGGCTTGCTGCTTCCAAACATGTTGGTCGGATGGAGGATTCCGTTGCGATGCGGAATCCCTGTTCCCGGGGGGTGAGCTGTTGTTGGGAAATAGTCTTTTCGCTAAATAGATGGGAGCTATAAAATATTGCTGACCAAATGAATTTCTTTTTAAACGAATTTGAATTGCGAACCTTTGAAATTCATTATTTTAAATACACTGATCGTGAGGTATTTTCTAAGGAGTACTCTTAAATTTCAAATGAATAGATGAAGTTTCACTGAATCCTGGTGAGTTATCTCGACGATTGATGCTAGCACTGGAATGTGGATCTAATTCCTGGCCATCGTTACATTTCTAGACAAAACTCACTAAGTTCCAACCAAATCCTTTTCCTTTTTCTATGGCCTTAAGACCTCTCAGGTCATGCCTGCCAATTCTGGCTTACTAGACTTAATGATACCACGTAGTTGGATAGTCAGTCTTCACTAAGGGGCAACGGTCCGGATGGGATTTGAACCCCGGTCCAGCCATATGAAGGCTTCACACCGCTTCTGGAGCTGTATGGAGATCAACTCTAAGAATAAGGATGTCGAAGTGTTGCATCTGCTGCTGGATTTTGTCTACCTGCCCGAACATACGGATACGATTCAATACAGCTTATATATTGGCGGAATTCTAACTGATCGCGGAACACGTATAAAAGATCTTGGTGTTGTGCTGGACACCGATCTGACTTGTGACCGTCATTCCGAAGGAGGTATCAGCCGCTGTAATCAATTCCTTGGACTTGTGCTGCGTATGTCTAGAGATTTCAACGATCCCCATCCCAGTCTGTGTTACGAAACCCATCGACTCATCGTCTATCGGACCGTATTGAATCCATGCAACGCAAGCTCTCCCGCTACTCGGACTTCCTACTTCCGTGGGCTCCAGGTAGACAATATCCTTCTTACGAAGGCCTACCTTTTGCTCCTTGGCCATCATCAGTTTAAGGACAGTCGTCGTATAGCTCAACAACTTTTTGCCGCTAACCTGCTTACGGGTTTGGATCGATTCTTCTACACTCCTTCACCAGCTCGATCTATTAGCCCCCATTGAGCAACTACTTCTACGCCCGCTGCTCACTATTGCTCGCCGTCAAACTAACTATGTGACAAAGCGATCCTCTAACTTTCTTTGTACAGAGCATACTCCACGAGGCATGCCCACATTTCGACTTCCACAACTCGATTGAAACCTTCAAAAAACGGTTGTTTTCTAGACGAACGCGTTCGACATTGCAACGCCCTTACCAGTTTGCTGGAATTATCTAACTACATGAAAACTTTGCAAAAGTCTTCGTCTAATTCTCTACCACACGTCCTGGTAAAGACGTCGCAAAGTAGGAAGTACATATAGGCAAAATATCAAACCTCTGATTTGGATGTATTTTCTAGGCATGATTCAGGACATCCAGCCACAATAGAAGTTATAGAAGAGCAGGATGAGAAATGAGGTTATCAGAACCTTAGGTTATAAGTACCTTTGCACGAGACTTCATTCGTTCAGGACATCATTGTGGGTCCCTTTGGTGACCTAAACCATGTTAAACCTAAGAAGATCAAAATAACGATAACGCGATCTTATTATTCAGTACTAGGATATTACTTATTAATTCAATAAAATATATGACATCAAGATTCTCTAGAACTCCATGAGATATATCACGTCTCAAATGTTTATGCAAAAAACCATAACCGATTCCTATTGCAATAAACGATTTAAATAGATCAAAATCACAGCAACAGTTCATTTCATCATCTAACTCTTAAAATAGACACTGAAAAGTCTACCACAAGCGTTACCGGCTTCTCAAACCCTTCCGAAACCCAAATGCTCGTTTTACGCTTTTAGAACCCCCGTTTCCCTTTTACTATGCACCCCCCCAAAAAAAGAAAAGCTCCAATGTCAACAACAATATTGTGCTCTGTAAAAAGATCCGTTCGAAATAAGAAAATCCCCGGGATTGACTGCCAGCTCGAAGAAGCTCAGCTCACGCAAAAGAAGCTCAGCTCGCTGTTTGCTGACATTATTTTGCTACCGGCTCTGCTCCTGCGCTCAGCGCTATGCATCTTTTGTTTGGGACATTGATTTTATTTACCCAACCAAGAGGCAGCGCCAAGTGTGTGTGTGTGTACATGTGCTTGAGATTGAGATTTTCCAACGAAAAAGCAATCCTTAAAACCACAAAACGCAAATCACAACTCCGAGAATTCGATCCGTTCCTTTCAATCCTTTCGCTTGCACGAAATTTGCGTCTCCCGGGGTTGGTTTTTGTGGAAAAAAGCTAATATTCAACGGCATTTGTCACCGTACCGCCACACATTATCTCGGCTTCCGTACCATCCGGGACCGATTCATTCAAATCAACTTTGGGATTCAAATTTTTTGGGGATTTTGTGCCAAACCGATTTTCCTCACCTTCTCGGTTCCGCAGTGCACAATGCACCGACTCGATGCAATTCGGCAAACATGCCAAGAAACGATAAAGAAACGGATCAAGTCCCCTCCCCGTGGAAGTCCTGCCGAAGACTTCCTCTTAGCAGGTCATATTAGACTGTGGGATTTTTCCGAACCGAAGCAAACCCGGAAAGGACTTCCCAATACACAATCATCCAACTTGCCAGTCTTGCATTCGTACGGCTTGTGCATATTGCTTCGCTGTATATCTTGTTCCCAAATTCCGGGACCACACATTCACACATCGACCTCCCCCCGAAGCCCTGAAGAGTGTAATATCAGCTTGAAGCACCTAGAACACTCCATTCGTCGCGTTTTGCTCCTTGAGCGGTGAGTCCTTGGAGCGTTACTTTTTTTTTTCGAGGTGAGCCACTCGAACGTTGGGAGGAATCATGCCAGCAAGGGAGCAACACCCCGTTCCGGGGCACGCTGTGTACACCGAAATTGCAAATATCCGCCATATTTATTTCAAACAAAGTCCCGATTTCAAGAGCAGCATCGACCGAATCGACCCTCCGTAATATGTCCACGCCATTCTCACCCACTTGAGGCAGCCGACCCACTTGAAGTGTGTCGTTGCCAGCCAATCCTTAGGGCGATTGGGAAGGAGGAGGGTTTTTTTTTGTTTGGTCGTTGTTGTATATTTCATTTCATCGCCGACGGTCTAGCACAGTCTAGCACGAGTTGTTTTTTTGTTTGGCCCCTTTCCTTTCCCGAGTGACAGGCGAGGAAAAATTGCGAAACGGAACGTATAACGAACGCTAGCTAAAGCAAAGCAATCAATCTGCTATAACTGAGGGCACGCCGCTGGAAAAAAAAACCGGAAAATCGCCTCTACCAACCAACCTTCCCGTCGACGCCATTGTTCACAGTAGGTGACATTTTATAAAGCCTCAAGTGTACAGTAAACAATTGAAATGTATGATTAATTTTCCGTCATCCATTTTGTGGGCATTGCTATCGCTTTCCGGAGCCGCAAATAATCCACACAGGAAGGCTTCCCTCTCGGTAAGGCTTGTGTGAGGATAAACGTCACCCGGCTGACGTCAAACGAGCCGAGTAGGCAGCCGCTTTATTATTGGCAAACGGATGATGGAACGGATGTGCGGATGCAGAGGTGAAGTGTGTGTATAAAAATGGGCTGGAACTGAGAAAACGGCCCAGTGGGGTGCCGAAAGAGAAAAAAAATCCAACAAAAAGGCAGACCAAGATGGAATCTCCCGAGCTGACTCCTCCCTTCTGTGCGTTGATTGTGATTTACAATAATGGGTGTTGGTTTTATTATGATTTTGTAAATTTTAGTTTAAAATTTTATTAAAGCTGGTCTCAAAATTGAAGTCTTTCTTACATATTTTTTAACCGACTTAGATTGGATGTTTGCAAAAAAGAATCCTCACTGTGCTTTGAACTGCTAAGATCCGTTCCACGTACAGCTTTCTACCTAATGAACCTCTCCAAAGGGCCACACTCTTGGCTACTTTCTCGAAAGCAAAACTAACAAGCTGATCACCAACAACAACGACGGATCCTCAACGAATCCATTCTTCGCTGGACGAAACAAAACAACAACAAAAAACCTTACCACTAACGACGATGGTTTGACGTTCGCAAGAAGCTCACTCATCGCTCGATGGATTATGGAGTGGCCACCGGTAGCCCGCATATCCGCCCGCCCGGCATAAGAAAAGCCGGCGGAAAACTAACGCCCGAAAGATCATCGAAACAAACCGCAAGCACCCCCAGTCCGACATGTGCGAGGTTTCGAGTGGGTCAATCGATGGTGGATCGGTCGTCAACAAGGGTTCAAGCAGAACCCGGATAAGCAAGAGCTTCCTCGAGAGAGAGAGAGAGCTATTTTGCTTTCGCTTATTACTTAGCATTGTGGCTTACGGTTCCTTCTTCGGTTTCGATCCTTCGAACGGAAGCTTGACGATGCGTCCTGCAATCGAGGTTTAAGAAGGCGTAAAGTGATTTCGGGGTAGGAGTAAAAAAATAGTGGATGTGTATAAAATTACAATAGAACGATGGAAGTATTTGAGAGGGAAATATATATTGAAATGAGAAAGAATATTAACCTAGTAGAATAATAAAAATATTTTTTTGTTAGAAGTGTTGTCTCATATGTTAAAGTTGAGGGTTGATACATTCTACAGTATTCCTTCAGCAAACTCCTTTCAGCAACATCCGAAGTATACAACCAAGAGTCCTCGCCAATGTCTCCTGTACTACTCGCACCCTGTTAAAATCTCGCTAAGAGAACTTCCACTATATTTTTTTATCGTTAATTCAAGATCAATAGATAGAGTCATTTAAAAATGACCGAACCAATTCTTCCATTTTTCGACTGTCCATGCCGAAAAAATCGTGAAGATTGTAGATGAGAATCTTCCTTACTGGATTGTTGGAGACTTTGAGGCCTTACCTTTGATAGGGGGAACCCTCGAAGCTCATCGGCGTTGAGTCGGCCAGGCGACTCTAGATATTCAGAGGGAACATCCCGTACCGGCTTGTTGGAGTCTTTGAGGCCCTACCTTGGGTAGGGGGACTCTCAAAGCTCTTGAAATGAATTGAGCGTCAGATTTTGAGTTGCGTCAAATCTCAGCCCTGAACCAACTCTCCCGCGGGCTAGGGAAGACAGCTTTTTTATGCCAATTTCTTATTTTTCTTAGTTTATGGTTAGTTCATTCGCCTTAAATTAGGTTAAAACAATAGTTTACAGGGCTTCGTTGTAAACAAAAGAATCAAGTAAAGTTAATCAAGTTTATGGATGCCTCATTGAATGGTGGTTATAAGTTGGGCAGAATAGAAACCTTCGCTGCTTTTATTTAACCTACCTTTTCTCTGGATTGTACTACTGAAGATGAATGGCGAGAAGAATAAATTAAAGGATAAAATTTTTCCATTCTCAAGTTCAAGTTTTTTGTGTGAAACTCTAATATTATTGTGTAATGCTCCAGCTTTATAAACTATAATCTAGCGTCAAGAAATCACTATATCAAGCAACAGATTTTCACACAAATCATAACTTGAAACGGGGCGGCCCAGTGGTAGGACTGGCGGGACCGGTATTTTTTTTTCTTCTTCTTCCTTGGCACTACAACCTTGAATGGTCTCGGCCTGCCATATTTCTGGCTTTCTGGGCTTGAATTTACCCGCAGCTGGATAGTCAGCCCTACGTACGGGGAGGCGGTCTGGGTGAGATTTGGGCCCCGGTCCTGACGTGTGAAAACCGAAGGCGATACTGTCGCCTCTGTCACTGGGCAACCCCAGCGGTATTCTAATATCATCCAAATCATCCCCTCGTTGTGAGGTCTGGCCAGTGACGGATCAACCTAGGAGTGGAAGGAGCAGCCACTCTGGACCTCGTCGGAGAGGGAAATCCTGTTATTTCTTTCTAATATCACAATTACAGGGGCCTCAACTACCCTGCTCGCTCTTGATCCACCATTCCCTATCTTGATCCACCAACTATCTTGATCCACCAATGGATCTAAGCATCCAACTATATGGTATCATTAAGTCTAGTAAGTTAGAAGAGGCAGACATTGCTTAAGAAGTCGTTAAGTTAAAAAGAGATAATTGGATGTAACTTAACCCAAAATTGACTGCAGAACATGTGGACACAAAATTCTAATCCAGTGTACTTAGGCCACTTATTGGTCAGTTAAATTATATCCAGAGGACCATGATTAGATGATACAGAAAGACAAAATGGATTTAGAAGAAAGATCTCAGAATTCTTGTTGGGTGAAGGTTCTGAACGGTTCTTGGGATAACGTCGTTCAACAGCCATGTAAGAATGGTGATTAGCGCAAGCTCAGACACACTCTTCGATTAAGCTATATTCAAATTAAAAAAAAAAACTCCAATTTCCCTACAAATTACAGTTCCCAGAGCTCAAAACGCAATCCATTTAAGATAAGCAGAAGCTCAAAAAATCCAATTCTTCTCTCAATAATCTCTCGATCGCTTCTTCCTCACACGCCTTCACAAAGCGTCACGGTTGACTAAACCTATCAGCAGTATGTTACAGGCGCGATACCTCTCAAAAGCGAAACCGCCCAAAACGTGTCGATCGTGATGAAAGTTCCATTATTCACCTTTTTCTTTTCTAGGGTATGCAAAAACACAAAAGCAAACTATCACTATCCGTGAAGATGCGAAAGAGATTAGCTTGCCTAAACATATCGCATTACAATGCGTACAAGAGCGAATGCGATCACCTGACCCTTCCTAGAGAACGCTGGATGTCCAGGAGAAAACGGAGAGAACTGACCCGGGAAATCTATTGCAAGCTACCGTGTGGTATAGTTTTCGCTTTACCATACCTTCTTTGGGTCCATGTTCATCCTTTTTTTTTTGTCATGACCGCTTGGCACCTTCGCAAGCACTTTCAACAACAGCATGCAGCCGACAGAAGAAGCAGCAAAAACAAAACGCACTCACGGATTGTCCGGATTAATCGTATCATTTCACAAAGAGTCCCGATAAACTGACGAGGAAAGTGGCCAGTAGTCTAGGCGAGGCTATTCACGACTCGGATCCTTCCTTCGAGTGGCCGGCCAGTGGTTTGGCACTACAGCTCCGGACGGACCCTTCACCAGATCCTCCTTTTTTTTGCTTCTTCTTCCAGCGAGCCACACCGTAATGCGGCATAGTTCAATCACGGTGCATTACACAATTGGGAATTTGAGCATCGAACACACACACTCACACACAGAACCTGGGGCGCGAAAATATGAAATGCCCGACCATAATGAAATGTATATTCCCTTTTTAGCTTCAACAGCAACAAAAGAGTTTCCGCACCGCGTTTGTGCCCATCAAGGCCCGAGCTCCATTGCGTCCGTCCGTTTGGTTAAACGGTGCTTCACGGCTGCCTATTGCTGGCGGGTTTCTGTTTGTTTCGGCTGTTATGAAAAATGAAAGCCGTGTATGATTGACGTATCCTTGGCAAGTGATGGAGAACTACTTAATTACGTTATTAAAGCGATCCACGGTACGCAGGACAGTGTGCGGATGTGTGCGACTGCGTTCTTTCACTGCAGTGTTGGCCGGGTGTTTTTTGAACTTCTTGTTTTTCCCCCTGTTTGCCATTGCGCTTACACAAATCGAACTTTGGAATTTGTGCGTTACTGGAAACTGGGTTTTGTACTGGACGGCAACCGGTAGTGGAATGTTCTATTTTATCATTTAAAGAGAAAAAATCGCTTCTAACGTAGGCTGTATTGGGTGTTGCACTAGCGTGTAAATAATAGGCCAATATTAAATGCGTGATCAAAATCAACTCTTTTCATAATTGTTGCATTTTTATAAAGATACGATTACTTAAATTGTTTTAAAAATTCAAATGATGCTGACAAGTCGCTTATGGCTTTCATGATTAGCATTTTGGAAAAATTGATGGCCATTTCACACGGAAATGAGCTGGATGGGATTTGCCGCTGGCCTTGTCGTATGAGTATCCGGTAATGCTACTAATCCCTTAATGTGGGCTCGGCCCACTTCGTTTTGAAATGTCTTTTTAACTAATATCATAACGTCCTGTGATGGTGGCCTACTCTTTTAAAGAGCACGTCGTCGTAACATGGCTCGGTCAACAATAGATCTCCAGAAAAAACTCGATCCCTGGCTGCCGCTTCCCATCCGTGTAGGCACCCGATCACCGACAGGTCTCTCTTCACCTGATCTAGCCAAAGAACTCGCTGTGCTCCCCGACACCTCGTGCCGAACTGAGGGTCGCTGACGAATACCTTCTTGGCGGGGCACGAGCCGAGCATCCTCATAACATGCCCCAGCCATCGTATCCTGCCGGTCTTCGCCACCGTCAGGATGTCCAGTTCGCCGTATAGCTTAGAAAGCTGCTCCACACTCTATGCTCGAACACGCCGCCAAAGGATCTGCCGAAGAGTCAAGATTTGGTCGGTGGTGGGTTTGCCGCCAACAAACCCAGCTCGGTAGCTTCCGACGAAATCCGTAGCAAGGGAGGCGAGTCTGCGCAACAAGATCTGGGACAGAATCTTATAGGCGGCATTGAGGACTGAAATAGCACGATAGTTCAAGCTTTCCAATCTGTCGCCCTTTTTGTAGACTGGGTGAATGACGCACAGCTTTCACTGCTCCGGTAATTGTTCCTCTTCCCAGATTCTCGTGATCAGCTGGTGCATTTCCACGGCAAGCCTCTCCGGCCCCATCTTGGAGAGATCGGCCGCCAGTCCATCACTACCATCAGCCTTGTTGCTTTTAAGCTGCTAGATGGCGCTGGCAATCACATCCAGAGATGGCGGAGGCACTTCGTTTTCTGCACTATTGCTATTGCATAACGTATTTCCTTTAACTTATCATAACAAAGTGACGGGATAAGCAATGCAATAATTAAATGTTTTGCAAAGTTTTGAGCAGCACACAGAAGAACTATCCGTGCCAATGAGGATTGCAGAACGCGAAGAAAACATGTGCGCTCCGTAACATCTTCTTAGAAACATGCAGTAGTACTCAGAGAGTGGAGTTATGCTCAATGTTATGCTAGGAAAACTCCTTGATATGTTGGAGATATAGGTGTTGATGTGAGAGTATGTAGTCATCGTCCAAATATTCAATTAATCTCCAATAAAACAATGAAAAATGCATTCCAAGGAAAATGCTGTATGTTGGAAAGGGCTCTCGCTAAGCCAAGCTAATTGAAGTATAATACTAGGATATGGGCGATATTGCAAGAAGAAAGTTATCCAAAACGATTATTTTCTAAGCGATTTTACGACTGTTCTACGTGAGCCAACAGCCGGAAACCGGATCGTGCCATTAGCTATAGAGTCGAATGAAGTCTTTGAGACCCAAAGCCTCTATAAATATATTTTTAAAACAATCGTGCCATTAGCGGAGATCCCAGCTCTTTACAGAGAGGCTACTATTGCGGTAAGCCCATCAAAACCTGGAAGAATCTCATTTACTCTTAAGTGACCAACGGTGAACATGAACGTCCTCATAGAAGAGTTGCAGTGCGACGTCGTGACGCAACTGCCCATGACTCGTCTATTACTCTTATTTCCAATAGCATACTCTCGTTGGAGATGTGATAATTATTGGCCCAAAGCTTGATGAGGTTTTAGTCGACAAGATTCCAACGGTAGCTATTGGAAGATTCAATGTTTGAATACCATCGACGTAATTAATTAGTAATCATAAACCCAAATATCTATCATTAGCTCTGCTTTATTAGTTTTTTTCTGAAAAGACTTTCTTTAAGAAGATGTTGTCAATATAAGCACAAGCATTAAACATTTTACCAAAAAATACTTCAGAAAATTCATGATCCATTATCCGTCTGTCACGTAATAAAGCCGACTGTCTGATCTGTTCATGGGACATATCTGATCTGTACCATGTGACATGTCCATGGTATGTAAAGTATTTTTCAGTTCCAGCCCAACAAGCGCCTCTAAGTGTAAATCGATTGGCGATTGTGACTTCACACATAAATTAAGAGCTTTGCGTCTTATTTACTTCATTATTGCATTATGAAGGGTTGACACCGTATTGTCAACACTCTACGTCTTTTAGGTGTAACATCTTAAGAAGCACACTGTTCGGCCAAACATGGGCTCGAAAGCAGCCGGCAAGTAACGGTCAAAAAGACCGCAAAAACCGCGGTTTTGTAGTATGACAAAATTATGGCGGTATGGTGATCGAGGCGCCGGTCTTCACACAGCTGGACCGAGGTTCAAATCCCAGCAGAGATCGTCTCCCCGAACGCAAGGCTTAACTACCTTGCTATGGGTAAAATCAAGTCACAGAAAACCAGAAATGGCAGGCCGAGCCCTCTAGAGGTTGTAGAGCCAAGGAAGAATAAGGACAACTTCAGCGACAAGCGGCTGGTTCAAGGTACCGCTGACCTAATAAACTCTGTTAGTGGCATTAGGTTGAAGGAAGTTAAGTTGTGGAATTTGTTGTATCATAAATAAGGGCTACCAAACCGGGAACAAAGCAGTTACGTTGCCTAGAATCCAACGTAAATTAGAGATCAATTCTAAGTTGTTTCAGGTCGATTCTCATCATCGGACCTCTATTATCCTAAAACTGTTATGGTTAGACTCCTCCCTCTTATTGAATGGGTTCCCGTAAAATAGATAACAACTGGTAAAAGAGTTAATACTGGGAGCCATCGAACTCAGAAACTCAGATCCAGCTGTTGTTCAGAGATTTAGATCAGACACCCTGCCGTACAGCACACATTGTTTTATGACCTCTGTATGACTGTAAAATCACATTGAAGCTTATCGAATAGATCGCACATCACATCTTGTCATCGACGGCGGGTCATCCTAGAAGCGGAAGGAGCGACCGCCAAAGGCCTCGTCACTTAGGGGAACCTCTTCAGCGAAGGAAATCCTGTTGGTTTTACTCACAAACGAATCACAATCAGAGGAGCCTCAACCGCCATTCCACTTGGGACCTTCAAAGACCATGATGCGCCACTGCTTGTGCTGGTGTCCTGAACAGGACTCTGTTCCTCCCGATTTAGAAATAACCGTCGAATGTTTATTTTTTTTACAATTTTCCCAATAAACTGCCATTTGTGACAGGATACGAAGAAAAATTTTAAAACGACAAAAGAAAATGTCCGCTCGAAACCAATTTTTTTGCGAAATCAAAAACCGAATCGATCACCATGTCATTAATTCCATTTTTTGCTTCAACAAACCGCCCCGTGTAACGAAAAATTATGCTTTACAGTACCATATTCTTCATGTCCGCACCATCACAATTAAATGTACAGCAAAACAGAAGGCCAGGTCCTCCCAGGTGCCCGGTCCGGTCCCTGCATGCAACAGCTGTGGGACGCTGCACCCGAAAGCTCATTAAGCTGTTGGATGGAAAAACATTGAAACAAAGCCTGCATTTCATGTACAATGTATCCCGGGGTAACTGATTACTTAATTGCAGCCGGCACGTTCGCGATGCACTTTCGGAACAATAACAGTCCGGGGGAAACACCGAGGCTGTGGTGGTGAAGGATGATGCAATTAATGCACCGTATGCCACCGTGCTATGTACAGCTAACGCCTGCAGCATCCTCGATGTTTTAAGCTCGTCTTACTCCTTCTCTCGCTCTCTCACTCTCGTTTGAAGTCCCAACCAAGCAGCCGAGGTTCCCTTTAATGCACTATCGAACAATTACCATTCGGCGAGCATTAGCAACAGCAAACAAAAAAAACCCCGGACAACACGTGAACCTTTCGCTCGACAGGCAAACAAAACAAAGTTGTTGTGGAATACGGGGGCCAACAACACACACTCAAAAAAAAAAACAAAACATAAAAGTAAAGCATATAAAGCATAGCATAGCGCTCGAACAGAGAAAACATGCCCAGCAAGTAAACACTGTGCCGAGGATTAAGCCGGCGTACTGGCAGGCCCGGGTAAACAACGCAACCGCCGAAAGCGCCAGTAGCGATTACAATTTGCTGGCAGACTGGCAACCGTCGCCGAAAAAAAAAAAGGGTGCTCTCTCGCACCAGAGAGCCTCTACACTCCCAGGCCGGTCGAGAGAGCAAAAAAAAAAACGGCGAATCGAGAATTGACGCCCTCGAGACATATTGGTGCGTGTCCTCGTTTGCGTGTCCTTTGTGAAAATTAAACCCGGCTCACGAGTCCCGTATCCTTTTAACTCCTTTCATTGTGCGCCTTGCTTCCCTGGGCCAGCCGTAATCCTGCAACAAATCCCAGCCGTTCAGTGTTTCCCATCCTTCCTTCCTACCTATCTCGCTTAATCGCATTTGCCCTTGGTTCCTGGACAAACTCCCGGCAGCAATGGGTGCAATCGACGAACTGTTCCTTCTTCTGTTATTTACGTTTCGTTTGCATTTGCGAACGCTTTTCTTCTGTCCCACGTTCCCGGTTCTCCGTCATCCTTTCTTCAGTCTGCACCACTTTAAAGCGATCCTTAAAGAAGAGTTTTTATGCATTATGTTTGCTGTTTACCTACTGCTTGAACAATTCAAACTTTGTACCAGAGCACAACAACTGTACGGCGAGACTCCTTGTGATGATTAGCCGTACGCGTCATCGGTACGTACGGCTGTATGCTCAATTGAACGGCCAATGACATTTTTTTAAGGACAGCTTCACTTGAACAATTGTTGAACCATTGTAGCTCGTTTTTTCCCATTTTTTGAACTTCTTTTTAACTGGGTGCTACCACGCATCCTAGTGTCGCCAAGGTATCGGGATAATCGTGAAGCAACGCTCAATTTGATCGGATTCGGCACGGTTCGAGGTTCAAAAGAAAGGAAATTGTTTCGATTTGTGAACCATCCCGAGATGAGATCAGTTGCAGACAAGCTGTAATAGTTTGCTTGTGACCTTGCGGCTTATCCTTTGGTGGCGCATCCTTTCCAGGCTTTGCTTGGAAAATAAAATAAAACTCTTTGCTTCTGTGATGGGTCTTAATAGTGAGCACACGTTTGCTAACCGTTGAAATATAAAGTCTTAGCTACCAATAGCCGTAAAACAACGAATTCGAGCAACCGATTTTTATTTTATTTTTAACTCGTAACGCTTCGTAACGCTTTACCCATTTTTTTATGTGTAAATTTAAATTAATTCCGCATTTTATTCAAATTAGCAAATATTTATGTAAAAATTTTAAGCAGATATTCCAATAAAATAAAGCGTTACGAAGCGTTACTTTCGCCCGCAGTTCTATCTCGTGTTGGCCGTTACGCCTGTATGTGGTCAAGTGCTAAGAAGACAAAATTAGGTACAAAAATACAAATTAACTTTACAACGATGGATGGATCTATTTATTCTTTTTGATTTGTAATTTTTAAACTCTATTTAGCACATCTAGCTGCTCACCTGCCTGTGTAAGCTTAATGGTAGCAACCAAGAAGAGTACAGACAACTGCTACTTCATTTTACTTGGAATATTTTTAGTCAACACAGTCAAGGAACAACGTTTGAAATTTAGTTTTGCTCTATAAGCTTCAAACCCGAACGAAGAATTTGACACACTGCGCGACTCGTGCGACACACTCTTACCGTCGGCTAATATCGATCGAGCCCTTAAAAACAATCTCCATCCTTTGGATAAGGACAGGGAGATAGAATCGAGACCAGGATTCAACTATTTGGTATTGTTGCAAGTTCTCATAAGAGAGTGCTTCTGTGGTATTCTATCCTTAGAAGTTTACAAAAACAGGGACATATTCAGCATGCATTTTCTGAAGCACATTGACTTTTAGATTTTACTGTATTACAAGAGGAGGAAGTTCGACTGATAAAGGATGAGTTCGATTGATGGAATATGGACTCTATATGGACTATCCGAGGCTTCACGAAGGATATGAATAAACCGACAAAAATATCTGAAGTTATTCTGCATCACAGGTGCCAAACAAACGCTGAGGAAAGTTCTAATTGTTACGAAGTCCGGTGCAGCATTCCAAGATGCTGATGTTCTATCTGCAAAGGTTAGTCATGTTAGTTGTGAAATAAACGTGTAATATAATGTATTTAACATGGTATAAACTTTATACGGGACGGTCTTAAGGACATACGGCAGGATCTGTGTTCAAATGTCTTTAGGACTGCCTCCCCGTACGTAAGGCTGACTTCCTTACTACGGGTAAAATCAAGTCACAGTAAGCAGCCAGAAATGGCAGGCCGAGACATCTCGAGGTTATAGTGTCACGGGAGAATCATATTTATATCTCTAAGCCATTGAGTAAGCCAGCTGCTTAAGTTATTCGACAGCGAATGTATAAAATAATACATATACATTATTTTATATTAAGTGGAAGGACAACGATGCTGTCGTACAGTTTAATTTGATTGGTCGGTCGTTTACCAATGCATTATAAGTTTCAATTCTTCTTTATTATAAGTCTAAAATTGTCGAAGTTTAATCGTACTTATTCTACCAGGCCGTCATGTTTCTTCCATATTACACATCCTCCTATTATATTATAATATATTATATAATATATACAACCATATTATATTATTAAATTTGTAATAAACATTTAACGCTAAACATGTAAGCCTTCCGTTTACCTCATTTAAAAGAACCCATTGGCTAGGCAGAAGGCGAACTTGTCTGACATTTTTACTGGACCCATCGATTACATCTATTGCTCCGGTCGCTGAATCTATTGCTCTAAGGCCGGTGAACAATTTATCGTTAAGGTCTAGCAAATTAACGTTCCCATAAGCCGTTCTACTCAAAAACTCTCATCCATCCTAGGTCGTAACGGCATTAGGCCTTATTAGTGATTTTTTAATGTTGACCAAAAACGTACCTTAAATACTGCTACTTGTAATTGTGCATAAAAAGCTCTTAATCTTGTGCCAAAACTTTCCTTTTCTGTGATTCATGTGCTTAAACCAACAAAACTTTTATACATACCCTTCAAACTCGTAATCGAATAATGCCTCCAAACTTGTGTCCCAAAAGCAAAACAAAAATGCTCAATCTTATCTATTTCTTCTAAGGGATAATATAAGTAAGTTACCAACATTTTCCTTTACCGAGGTAACGCGCAAAACAATATGGAAGCAAACCGGCAACAAAAACATGCCCTCATAAGAGTCTTCGGAAGTTCATTTTATATTGTGCCCGGTCGCTGCCTGCACACCAACCCATCAGTACCCGACGGCAGAACGGCAGAAAACTTTTCCAACAATATTCCTCCTCCAACGCTCCAACGCTGGATGCTGCTCGGCTTCCACTCTTAGCTTGGAGAGAGAAAAAAAAAACTCCATCCTTCGCCGAACACTTTGCCAAGTGTAAATCCAACACCGTAAAGCACACCGTGCGGTTTGCCGTTGCCAAACAAAATTTCCCCCATTGCCACCCCACCCTTCCCTCTTCCTCCACCACCCCTTTTCACCCGAGGAGCAGCAGTAATGGGGTGGATAAAAGACCTCCGCACCACTTTTGATCACAACTTTCTCGTAATTATGGGCCTCCTCCACACATGTACACATGTGTGCGAGTGTGTCTTCCAACAAGGAATAGCTTAACGTGTGTGTGTGTGCCAGTGTATGAAGAAAAACCCGGCAGTAAAACCACCATAGCAACACCATAGCAACACCATGGCACGAAGACCGAAGCGATGATGTTCCGTGATGAGGTGATGCACGCTAACAACATTGTGTGTAATCAGCAAAGTATTAGACCATGCATGCACGTGTCTGCGTGTGTGTGATGTTGTAAGTGATGGTTTATGGAAAGCTTTTCGCAACTTCATCCGGCCAAACCGGATCGAGGAGAAGAGAAAGCGAGTAGAAGGAGTTAATCCTACTTTTATTACTTCCAGCACCAGGCGCCTCCATCAAATATATTCTCACTCGCTTTCCCAACGCTTTCCTTTCGCAGCACTTGCCACACCGCTTTCGCTTTCACTCACACACACTTGCTCACAGCATAGGCCTTTCTCTCTCTTTCTTTCTAGTATTCAAAATTCAGCAAATTGGATCGTACCCAAAACACGGACCGTAAGATAAAAGGGAAACGTTCGGTCATCTGCTCGGTTCGGAACAGGGGCAGGAGGGCACGATGCGGATTAATTGAACTAAATGAAAAGCTTTTAAAACACACGTTTTACAGCAGCGGCGGTGGTGTGGGTTTTGTGTGTGTGAGTGTGAAAGGACGGAGAACACGGATGGAAGCTACGATGATACACACGAGCAATTTTGTCACCGAACGGAATGAATTTTCCTCGGACACATCGGTTGTTGTTGTTGGTGGTGCTGTTGATTATGTGCAAATTTTGTGTGAGTGTGCCTTCGAAATCTTATTTTGTACTTTTGTGTGTGTGTGGGTATGAAACAACTATTTCTGGGCTCTATGTGCTAGCTTGTGATTAACCTAAAATTAAAATAAAACATGTAAACTCCATTTGGCTACTTTTAAACAAGTTTAACCAGTGTCGAAATATCAAAATAAGTTAGAATTACACATAGAACCAAAAAAATTATTAAAAATAATCCACAAAAAATAGTTCATGAAAACATATTTAGGTGATGAAAATAAAAGAGATAATAAATAAACGGCATAAAACCGTAACAATAAATTTAAAAAAATAAACGAATCAACTTATACAAATTAGTCTTTTAACTCTGTTAAAAACATAAGAGAAAGTGAATGTTCTGTCGTAAATAAGCAACATTATTATTACTAAGAAACTATGGGCTTAATATAACAAACAAATAAGGCTTATACAATTAATTTAATTATTTTGAAACATGTGAAACTAGTATAAAAAGACCGAGATAAATTAAAAATAATTGCAGAAATGGTAAGAAAACGTCAAAAGCTCAAAAAGAGTGAACTATTAAAGATAAACAAAATACATGAAAAATGAGGTAATAAAATTTAAAAACAGATACACAAAAAGTTCTAACAGTAAAACCACATCTTAAACTATATTTTTCGTTCTTAAGTCAGCTATTGATTTAATGTACAAAAAAAACAAAACTTATAAAACTAATTTGATTGCTTCTAAATTCGTGTAACAAGTAACAAAACGTCAAACTCAGGCAGAAAAAGTCATAGAAACAAAAACATTTACAAAAATAAATTAAAATTGCTAAGAAACTTCATTGCAAAATTTCAAAATCACTTGAAATTCAAAATCAGATAAAGAATAACTATCGAATGTGTAACAAAACTAATTAGATTACGTTATCTACAATTTGATGAACATTATTACATAAAAATAAATATAAACCAGTAAAATTAATAGCAACACAAACCCATACACTAATATAAACCAAATAGCAAAAAACAATACAATATAAGAATCAAAGAGCATGAAACAAACACAATATACTCAAGAAAATCAATAATCCAACAGCAAGCACACATTACATTGGGACGGCAAAATTTCCCTGTCACATCCCTGCCGCTGTTGATAATGCGCAAATTGTACGAGTGTCCTTTCGAAATGTTGTACTTTGTACTTTGTAGCTGTATGCGTTAATGTGTGTAAAAGCCAACAGTCACGGGCAGGATGGGAAGATGAAACACGTTGTAACATATTGTCCCCTACCTCATCGTCAGCATCATCATCATCGCCACGGCAGCAAGAAGACGAAACAAAGACGTTCAAAGATTGACGCCATATCGTTTCGCCGCCATCACTGTCCCTACTCTCTCTCTATCTCTCTCGGTGGCTGTGTGGATCTTCGCACAAACAAACCGTCTGAATAATGCAGTATCCTAATAACGATAGGATACAGGACACACACTGTCGACGACAACGCACAAGAGATGTCACAAGGGATGTGTCAAGAAGGCAGACGAGCAGAGACATGTTTCCGAGCTATGTATGTATGTGGTTATGGGGAAGGATGTGTGTCCCTTCGGTACATAAGACCTCTGGCAGGACTGTCTGTGCACATTGTCCCCAAAGCAAAACGGATGTTATACAACAGCGGGAAAACAAAACAAAAAAGACGTAGAGAAAGGACATACGCTCGCCCATCTTCCATCCAAGTGTCATTGATTTCAATTTCGATTCCAATGGCTGAGGCACACACACACACACCGAGGAAGCTATGCCAGAAGCTGTGACAAATAACTGCCTTTGCTTAATGTTGTTTTGCCCATCTTCTAACCTCACGCTGGTGCTTCCCCACAACAGGGAAAGCCTGGAAGATGACGCAAATATTCCGTACGACATGTCCATCACTTATACCACGATACAGCTGAGTGTGTGACTGTGTGACTGTGTGTGTGTGTGTGTGTGTGGTTGTGTCAGTATGTGTCACCACGGTGGTGCGCTGTAAGTGTGCTTTGGTGTGCTTATATACACATCACCGTGTCCATCCTCTCTCCAGTTCGTCCGTTCTTTTTTTTTTCTCCCCTCCACTCCAAATGGAAAATCACCTTCCGGGAAAGCAATCAACTCACTCACTCCGGCAAAACATTTTCCACGCGCGCCCGAGGAAAATAGACAGCGACAGTGTAAGCGAACGGTTTTCGTTTTTGCCGAAGATGACTGTATGTATGTGTGTGTGTGTGGGCTAAAAAGGAAAAGGAGCAATCAACTTCCGAGAACGAGAAGCGCAGGTCAATCTCGAAACCTTGAGTCCAGGGGGAAAGCCGGGAAGCAGCGAGAGGGGACACGAGCGAGCAGCATAAACATAATGGCGTTGCCTTGAGGGTGACACAACACGCCACCGTTATGCGCCATCCCAAGAAGGGTGCGACATCCCTGTGCACACATACAAACACACACACACACACAGCCAGCGACACCCGGAGCGCCCAAGTCAAACAAACCGACCAACCAACGAGCGACAACGTCTAGCTCGCGCCCGGGGACAAACTTTCTGCCACACTCGTGCGTATCGTGTACGTGCCTGTACGTGTGTGTGTGTGTGTGTTCTTCGTCCTGTTCTTCTTCTTCTTTCTTCTGCACATTCCCAACGTCAACCGGGATTAGAGACGAACCGTCGCTCGGTGCTGAAACCGGATACTGGAGGGTGAAATTTTGTGGGTTGAAAAAAGAAACCGGCAAGGAAGCGAACCGTGTTGGCGTAAAGAGCCGACAAAGCAACCAACCAACAACAACAAAAAAAAACGGTAAGAAGCGAAAACAGGCAGCGTACGATGCAGCGCGAACAAAAAAGGACATTCACGGCTTTCGACACCGAGACCGGAGCCGGAGTACGGCAAGCGATGGGACGGGAAAAGATTTGGCGCAACGCAGAAGGAATGGCGCTGGCGTTAGTAAAGAAAAAAACCCCGCTGGTTGTCATTTTCCTGGAAGCCAGCGGTGTGATATAACTTAAGCAAAGAAAGCTGTTAATAGTATCTGCGCTACATTACGACACGTTTGAGTAATTTTAAATCATGAAATTGAGGTGGAAATCGATGTAGAAACGATTCAAAGTACAGATGTATGCAAATTCATTCAGCAAGGAGGAATTAAAATTTAGCTTAATACCAAATAGAAAATAGAGAGGAGATAACAATACGTAACAAACGAAATGATTGAAAATGGGTTGAAATAATAAAATTAAAATAATATAAATAAATTTTGAAAACATATGAAGAAGCTTTCTGAACGCCAGTGGTGTGAAACCTTTTAAATAGGTTATAATAACTTTAAACTAACTTGGAAAAGTGATATAACAATAGATGTCGGAATAGTATGTTAGATGAGACAAAAAAATAAGCAATACAAAATTAAAGTTGAATATCAACTAAAGGATACGTACAATAATTATCAAAACAGGCATGAAAATGTAAGAAAAATAAAAATGATAATCTTTTTCACAAAAAATAAAACATTGAAAAAATAACTAAAAGACTTAACGAGACATATTAACAAAGCTGTTTAAAAAGATTAATCTTTTGTAAAACAAAAGTAAATAAAGCTAAAATTATATTAAATTATGAAATATAAAAATGGATAAACATAATATAATGAAAGAAAAAAATAACTAAGAGCATTAGATGAGCAGTATATTTCCACATAAACATAAAAACAATTAAAAACCACTTATTTATTTATTTATTTATATTTTTAGGATTACGGCTTGACGCCGTATTGTCAACACCGCAAATTAACAAAAAATTTAAAAACCACTTATTAACATAAAAATTAACAACAACAACAAAAAACAACCCGAGAAACCATCAAGTCTAGATAACAAAAATTTATAATTATTTATAAAAAACGTCTGAAAGGCAACTAGACCATCAAAAGCATTCAAGAAGCCAATGAAATGATGAAATTTAAAAAAAATTGTTATAAAGTTATCAACCCAGCATTACGATACCTACGAGCATTACGATAGGTACAACAGCAAAAAAATATACATAGAAGTAGAATCAAACTTATTGAAAAAAAAAATTGAAATTAGTCCAAAATTCTTTTAAAAAAAATTAAAATAAACTGATAAAGTAGTAAAACTAAAACTAATAAAAGAAAAGAAAGCAAGGAAAAGGAAGAAAGGAGAAAAAACCAGACTTATAAATGAGAATTGACATACAGGGGTTTTTGCTGTTGATAAGGCAATAGTATCCATTTTTATGGCAAGGCTTCTAAGATGGAATGGCAAACTACGCTAGTTGATATGGAAACGGCTTCAGCTGATAGGGAAATCAAAAACCTTCTTTTGTAATGTCCTCAGATGATAGTAGCCGTTGATATTGTACGCGTCCTCCCAGCGCACAGGTAAGTACGTATTGACCCTGTATTGATTTTTCCCTTACAATTTTTTATATCCTTTACCTTTTATATTTTTTTCTAAGCTTTTTCAACAAGTATTTACTGCTGTTTGTTCATAAAGTTTGCCTTATTATTATACAGGGTTTTTCAGTTGATAAGGCAATAGCATCCATTTTTATGACAGGCTTCTTAGATAGAATGGCAAACAAAGCTAGTTGATTTAATTCAATAATATACAGGGTTTTTCAGTCGATAAGTATTTTGAGCTAAAATATTCCAATATAAAGAAAAGGCAATAAATATTTATAAAGGCAACACAAAAACGCTTCAACTTATAAACAATCAGATTCAATCTTAAAAAGTTTTCCGTTCTCACATCCACTAAACATTATCCACCCGCAAGCAGGAAAATAAGAAACAGCACCTACCGATACAAATTTTTCTCAAAACTTTCTCCACCAACGTGGCATCGTGTTTTTCCGACGCCGATTGCATAAATTTCCACCATGGCTGGAAAGCTCTGTCGCCGCTGCTGCTCTTTTACCTTTTCTCTGCTGCTCGGTACGGTTGACTGTGCTAAAATATTTACCCGATAAATAAATGCGACGCGGCGCCATCGCAGTCACCTTTGCCGCGAATAAGCCGAAAGTACACTGGCACCCTGGCCAGCACCTCCTCAACGCCTCCTTGCTTCACCGCTCCGTCCAGTTCCATGGCGTCTATGTACCGAGCAGGATGTTTCGGGCGGCCGCTTTCCATGGGCAGGATCTGCAGGGAACACGGTGAAGCGACCAACAAACTAAGCAAACATGGCAGCAGCATCATCACCAACGCCCGAACGCTTGACACGTTGAGTGTGTTGCCATAGTGACACAACCGACACCAATACACACGCGCCCAGCAGCGCGTCATCCTTTTTGCTCCTCCGCTATCGACTAACAGCCCAGAGTGGGTGGGGTGGGTGGTTTTTGTGCTGTGTTGCAAGAATGAAAAAAGCCCCAGCATCCCTTATGCTCACGGATTCCGGGAGTGCTATTCAATTTACGGGCGCATCCTTCCGTGACAGATTCTCGTTCTCGTTTTTCGTCAGCCTTAGTGCCCTTACCTGATGGTTGGATGACTCATGGTTGACTGGGACCAGAATTTTTGCCTCGAAAGGTAGGTTTTATCGTTTCAGCATATTTTCTCAGACCATGCCTTCGATTTTTTTTTGCATCATTCGAACGGAAAAAAAAGGAATTCGAACTGAGACTAGCTCTCATTAAAAGTAAGTAGCCACACACCTCATTATAGTGGTGGACCAACTAATGGAAAGTTTGTGATTAACGGTGGACAGCAATAGACGAGGACAGTTGATTTCAAAGTAAAAAAGTAGTTTCGTAACCCTCTAACCACACGTTTGATTCCTAAAACCAGCAATAACTTTACGGACCATTTTGGGGTGGATGGTAACCTTCCAACGGACAAAGAAAAAAGGTCATGAACTGCCCTTTTTTCTGTATGATTAATCATACCTGTCCAGTAATCGTTGGAGCTACTTAACAAGCCACACCAATTAAACTTGTTTAAGCCTAATTTAAGGCAGTGGAGAATTAGTTAGGCTCTTCAATAATTCTAATTTTACAGTAAAGTCTTTTTATAATAGTTGAGCAAAAGATTAAATTTAGTATAAGAATTCTTCTTCCATGGCACTACAACCTTGAAAGGTCTCAGACCTGCCATTTCTGGCCTCCAGTGATTTGATTTTACCCGTATCATGGGAATAAATTTGAGCCCCGTTCCTATCGTGTGAAGATCGGTGCCTTTAACGCCCCAGTACAATGAAGAAGACTATATAATATGGAAGCTGGTAATTCGTATAAGTTTACTTACTTACTTTACTTACTTAGTTATCAGGCGCTACAACCGCCTTGCATTCTTGGCCTGCTGCAACAATCCTCGATACCGCACACGGTTTAGCGCCGTCGTCTGCCAGTCCGTTTTCCCGGCCGTTCTGTGTGGACGCATCAACGCCATCACTCCGTCTCAATTTGGGCCTACCACGCCTCCTCTGTCCGTGTGGACGGCCTAAAAGGACTTTACGGGCTGGGTCGTCCGGTGTCATTCTCATGACGTGACCAACCCACCGGAACCTGGCGAGTCTAATTCGCTGTACGATGGTGAGATCATCATACAGCTCGAAGCGGTTCCTGCATTGTCCTTCCACACATACGGGACCAAAAATCCTTCTGAGCATTTTCCTCCCGAACGCGGCTAAGAGGTTTTGGTTGGAGTTTGTACTGTGAGTACTGGGACTATAAATGTTCTGTACAGTCCCAGCTTCGTCCGTCGCGACAGGTATTTAGAGTGGAGAAGTTTCCTCAGGCTGTAGTATGTCCGGTTGGCAGCCAGCAACCCTCGCGAGTAACTCAACATCAATGTTGTTGTCGGTGCTGACTTTTAACCCCAGATAGGTGAAGTTTTGGACGACTTCGAATGTGCGGTCACCTATCTGTACATCACCCCTGCGTAAATCAGTGTTCGTTAGCAGGGCTGCTGGTGGTGCCACCGTCATTTTGGTTTTCGCCTCGTTAATCTCCAACCCGAGGCTCTGCTACATAGGAGAGATTGACTCATAGAAGATGGTCCCCGAAGTTTCCTCCTCCGAGTCGCGGATGGCTCTCTCTAGCGCCAGATTGAAAAGGAGACAGGCAAGTCCATCTCCCTGGCGCAGGCCTTTGGTGCCAGCAAAGCGCCCTGAGAGTTTTCCATCCACCTTCACCTGGCATGTGATGTTGGCCATTCTTACAAGCCTGGTAAGCTTGGCCGGGATTCCAAAAGAGCTCATTGCGTCGTACAGTTTCACCCTTGCTATGCTGTCATATGCGGCTTTAAAAGCAATGAAGAGATGGGTACGAATGGAGCTGCTGCTCCGCCATCTTCTCCAACCTTTGCCGCATCGTGAAGATTCGTAGCGCTGAAAGGACGTGTACAATATCAACGGCTACTATGAGAATATCATTTGAGGACATCACAGTTAAAGGTATTTGATTTTCTTGTCATTTGAAGCCGTTTCCATATCAACTAGCTTTGTTTGCCATTTCATCTAACAAGCCTGATATAAAAATGGATACTTGTCAACTGAAAAACCCTGTAATTAAAAAAAAAGTAAAAAAAACTTATCAATGTTTTGAATAAATAAATAAAATAAAATTGAGCTAGAAAGCACTTAAAAATCGAAATTAATTACCGAAACGATAACATTTTTTTTTTGTTCCACGCCCTAAATATGTTAAATAAATTACAGAAAAGTTTTAAATTAAAAGAAATAACCAGCAAAATCAGAAAATACCTCATTTTACATACAAAAGAAATGAAAAAACTGATACAAAAAAAAATCATCATCTTTCTCCATTTTCTTTGTCGATAATGGACTCAATTATGAACCCTCTCGCTCCGATGCTAGCGAAATGTTAAAAACCTCATTCCTAATTCCTACAACAAATATTTCCAACCTGAATTATTCATCATTAATTGTAGCTCAATTTACGATATCCTTGCTGAATGCGGGAATAGGTAGGGACGAAACGAACGATGCATCGTATTAATATCATACGCCTTTTTTTTTTGTCTCTCCAAAATCTCAACCCAAACCCCCTACTTTGCGATCGCAGCATTAACGTATTAATTCTTTCGATTCAAGCGCACGATATCATCTTACACCACGGGGGGTAACCCTTTGCGCCGGTAATTGTTCCCCCGGGGGGAGCCGAACTTACCAAGATGCCGACGCTTAATGAGGAATTAATAATGATATCTCTATTGCGACTCAATCCATGGTTCCGAACCGATGATTGGATTTTCCCTAGTCCCACACTTGGACACACAGTATCGACGGCACAGTCTCATCCTCGCCATGTCGGAAGATTTTCAATATGATAAAAAGCTGCCAACGACGACGACGAGGACCGGCCACATTCAGCTTCATCAACGCAAACCGATGCACGGGTCCGTGTCCACGTCTACACAATGTTTGCGCCCTTTGAAGTAGCAGTAGCCGGGTGCCACTCTTCAAAGGGATGATCCAAAATAATAATAACGGCTTTACATTATCCGCC
The DNA here is from genome assembly GCF_013141755.1 of Anopheles stephensi. Classification (NCBI taxonomy): domain Eukaryota; kingdom Metazoa; phylum Arthropoda; class Insecta; order Diptera; family Culicidae; genus Anopheles; species Anopheles stephensi. Next base: position 20,700 of record NW_023405039.1, on the reverse strand, counting down.
GATGTCACCAGGGACGGGAGTTGGTAAGAATCTGCACCGTGCGCACCGTACGATAAATAGCCCTCGGCCGGTCTGCGCCGTGGCTCGACCGTACATTATCGGGCCCATGATGAACGATGTGTCAGGTCCACAGCCACCCTGGAACCTGGTGACTGCTTTTAATCGACGGCGCATCCGACGGCAGCTAGCGCTTTGATTGCGTCCCCAGAGTGTCGCCGGGGCGATGATGACTTCCGCGTCCGTCCCTATGTCGGGCACACCTTCGCATCAACCACACACCCCCGACCGACTGTATTGCTAAAAGCAAACCCGCTCCCTGCCAGGTTCCCGCCGGTGGTGATCCCCCCCTCAGCTGCTCAGCAAGGACTCCAGGACCCGGTTGGGAGAAAATTGCTCACTACACTTCAAAGTGGCAAATCCCCTTTTCAATTTTCTAGGCGGAAGATGAAGGATAAAATTTTAATGCCCAAGCATAACTCAATTTTCGTTCCCCGGCCGACCCCCGGGCCACGGGTTTCGCAAGAGCACCATCGGGCACCATCGATTCTGGATCTTTTATCTGCCCGGTCATACACAGGCGGATCGTTCGTTCGTGGAAAATGGATTCACAATCGAATCATACGAACGAACATTATCTACTGCTGCTCCCGATCTCATGCAGGCCACTTTTTTTTGCTGTTGGATTAAGCTTTGCGTCGAGGACATCACGGTGGTGGCTTTTAAACCACCCAAAGCTGACCATTAGAAGGCACTGACGATTGGGCAATGATTTACCTGGGGGGGGGGAAAAATGAGGAACAGTTTTTTAGTGGAAGCAGCACTTGAACGAGCCGGTTTTTCTTTCTTTTTTTTTTCAATCAATTTTCCTCAATCGATTGCTTTTGCTGGTAAAATGGCGCTTTTTTGAAAAATGAATCACTGCACATATCTAAATCTAACTTGCGTTTCAAATAAATAACTTAAGTCTATTAACAGGATATATCCTTATTTTTTAATAATTTTTAATTAAAAATAACAATTAATGCGACGAAAAACTATTTTTAAATTTTTTTGTCCTCCTATACCGCTAGTGGTCTAGCGCCATCGTCCGCCAATCCCGGCTATTCTGGGATGAGCCATGTTTTGAGCCTACCAGGTCTCCTTTGTCCAACTGCTGGGCGTCCTAAACAGTATTTACGGGCTCTGGTTGTCCGGTGTTATTCTCATGACATGACCAGCTCAACAATGCCTCTGACCATCTTTCTCTCGAATGCGACTAAGAGGCGAATCTGAGAACTTGAACTATAAATGTCAGCGGGATCCATCACGACAGGTATTCTGAGAGATATATCCTCAGGATGAAGTATGACCGGGTAGGCGGTCAGAACCCTTGCGCGTATCTCATCATCCACGGGTTGTTGTCGGTGACAAGGACTTTTGAGCCAAGATGGATGAGGTGTTGTGTGACATCAAAGTGGCGGCCACCTATCTGTTCATCACCCCTGTGCAAATCAGTGTTTAGTTTTCAGCCCGTTAACCTCTAACCCGAGGTAAGCTTCTGCCACATAGGAGGGCCTCAAACCAATGATGTCTCTGTCATCGGTGTATGCCAGAATCTAGAACGACTTTCAGGAGACGGTCCCCAAAGTGCCCACAATCCGAGTCAAGGATGGCTCTCACTCATGCGACAGGTTGAAAGGTTATCCCATCTCCCTGCCCAGTGTTACGACTTTCGGACCTCTCATTTTATGCCAATTAACAGGACTCTGGTTTACAGGTAGTTATTTGCCCTCAAACATTTTTCCTGTCATTCCTTCAAACCTGGTAAGCTTGGCCGGGATTCCAAAAGAGCTCATTGCGTCGTACTGGTTCTCCCTGGCTATTTTGCCTTACTTGGCTATAAAAACGATGCAGTAATGGTAGGAGCTAGCTGTTGCTCCGTCATCTTCTCCAAGATTTGCCGCATCGTGAAGTCATTCTGGTCTCTGACAATTTCCAAATCTCTCCTCGACGAAGGGGTAAGTCGATCATGTAGTATCAGGAAGAAAGTCTTATTCTGCAATAACCCTGCAGTTAATGCACACTAGTCGTATTTTATTCATGAGCTGACGGATAGCCTTTCGCGATTCCTCAATGCTAGGTGACAGTAGCATGATATCAATCTGCTAGTGGAGCCTCTTGCTGTTCGTTGAACTGAGCGTATAGCAATTCATCCAAAATATGGACCTATGGCCAAAACACCTCTCACTGTTAACTGACCAAATCGCCTCTTCTTATTCCAACAGCAGGTCACCTTAGGTCTGAAGTTATTTCGGTGACCTGTTATCGCCGGGTAAAAGTTGCTTCCTGGTCCGTAACGTACCCTAATTTCTTGGAGTTCTCGTACCTGCTATTCAGTTTGGAACGTTTATTATCATATTTAAACGAAATTCATTCTATTTTCTCTCAATTTCAACCCGATTCAGGCAGATAATGGCGAACAAAAAAATATCCCTAAATTTGAAATATGACCCAAAAGCGACATCTGTTGGATCGTAGCACAAGTAAAGCTAGCAACTTCAAAACAGGGAAAGGATTTGTTTCATGCAGACTATTGTATTTATGTTTTACAGAAATTAAGCAATGGGAGAATTCAATCTTTTGTAAGTTTTTTAACTAACCAATTACAAGATTCCAATGAAGTAAATTCCTTTCATAAATCGTATTTCTCTAACTCGGTAGCCGATCTGCAAGCTAATTCTTCTTCCTTCAAGTTCTAATGTCGCTATTTGGAGCGCAGAAAGTAGTTTTCTAACATTGAAATTCTTATGTGCTATGTTCGGCGACGGATTTGCGTCTCATACGTGATTCATTTGTGTTACCTTAAAGTCGGTACATATAGTGAATTGAACATCGTACATTGTACTTATAATATATCATCACATTCCGTTCGCTTATAAATCAGGAATTGCAAATATTTTTAACTTCTTCACTGCTCGTTCCGCTGGCCGGGCACTTAGATGTTTACCGAATATGGTCACCATCCGATCTCCGCAGATCACTTCAAACTGGGAATCCCTTTTCGGTATCGCTGAAAGTAGCACAAACGCACCGCATGATTAATCATTTTATCGAGCACCTTTCGGTACGCAATTACACTCACTGCGCAATTTATCGTCCTTCGACACCATCTTGAAGGTGCCTTTCGTATCCAGCACAACGATTCCTTTCATTCCTACCACGCTGGACTGCTTCGACCGGACGATCTGTATCTTCGCACCGTGATAGTCTGCCTTCAGCAGGCTAGCTCTAGGAGGGTTGAAAAAGAAAAGCGATTGACATTGTCAGGACTCACTCTCGGCGTAAAACACTTTGTATGTGCGTACGTACATAACCTTATCGTACTCGGGATCGGTAACGTCTGGCTGCATTTCAGGGAAAATAGTTTGATAATATCCACGCCACACCCGATGCAGCTTTAAGGCATCTGCGTACTTGACCGTGTCTGGTGGTAAGGTGTACAGGCCTAGCTCTTTGATTTCTTTGCGCGAAAGTTTCTTTTTATTGGTCGGTTTTTTTGGCTGCTTTTGGTTCTTGGCACGAAAGTATTTCAGCCTCACAATATGGTTTTCTGTCGACTTCCCTTGATACTCTGGCCGTATCAAACTGTGCATAAATGATTTAGCTGCAAAAATAACACGCAAATTGAAGATGTAGGGAGATAATTGGACGCAAAAATAAACCGAAATTTACCTTCCATTCCGAGCGAGTACGGCACATGCGGTTCTGTGAAGTTTGTTTGGATGTTTTGTTTACAAAATTTGACATTTCCCAAGGATGGTGCCGTGCCGCTGTAAGCAAACCATAGGCCGGTGCGTGCAACCGATTGCACTCACACCATCATACGAAAGGTGGTTCATTCGGTATACCGTCGATTTTAAAGAAGCCGTTGGCAAACAAAATTTCAATTCGTTTTATGAACACAAACATTTTACGATATTAATATATTTCACGCATTTGATGCTTTTCAGCCCGCTTTATATTTACATACCTATTTACAGTGATTTGTATTAGAACCCATTTGCATCCGAGACTTCCATAACGCTGAGAAGACTCGTCGCAATCTCTCCCAAATGTTTGTCCGTAGAGTCCCGCATCGTTTTTATCATTGCCCACGGAATCTGCAAGAAAAGGGCAAGATTTCGTACGTTTCCATTGCGTCAGATATTCGCACACCTCACCTTTTCGGGCAATGCCGATGGAATCCCCGCCTGAAGCGATGAGCTCAGCAAACGATAGATAATTGCCACCGCAACGGCTACCACATCGGTAGGATCGTTCAAACTCAAGCAACGCAGCACACAACTAACAAGCCTTTCCTCGCTCAGCATGAAGTATGCAACCGGATCTTCCAGCGACATATTGTACGCGAACGTCAGCACCATTCGCTTCAGCAAGCGAAAGTGTGCAAAGCTCCACCGTTCCTGGCTCAGCACCATCTTCTTCATGAGCTGCACCATTTCCTCTTGCTGGGCCAGAAATGCGCGGCCTTCGGCAAATGCTGCCAAATTCGTGATGGCTCCCAGAACCGATATCACAAATACGTGTTCCATGGACTGCAACGGAGGTGGGTTGCTATCGTACGCCATTAGGAACGAATCAATGATGCCTTTCGTCAGTGCACAATACTTTTGCATCGTTTCTTGGGCTTGTATTAACATCTTTACGTTCGATTGACTTTTGAACGATTTCCACACGATTTCCCCCATCACGGAACCGATCTTGATCATCACTTGATACTGTCCTTCGTACAATCTGTGGAAAAGGGAACAGATTTACTATTACTGCTGGGGGATGAAGTAGAAATGGGCGAACCCCGCTTCGGAATACTCAACCGTTTGTAGTTGTTCATTTGGTTGATTTTTTCCTCCAGCTGACGCTCCAACAGGGCAACCCTTCCTTCCGCTTTTAACGCTCGTTCCTTCCATGCGACAGACTTTTCATCCGCTTCCTTTAGCTCTACGGTGAAACAGCGGAAAAGTTAATCCAATCTGATGATGGTTGGTGTCTCACACCAGAACCCATCCGGCGTACTTACTCGTTTCAAGCAAAGGTACACACTTCTTCGTCACGTAATGCAGCATCTTCCGGTGGCGTTGAACAGCGATTTCGATTTGCTTGCACTCTTTTTCCGCCTCGCCCATCATGGTTTGCTGCTAAATTTGAAGAAAATTGTGCAAAAACAAGGATTCAATTGATTCGGCAACCAAACGTTCAGTTCAATCCTCAGCAGTGTGTATGTGTGTGCGTTTTTGCGACACGTCGAACCGGTTCATAGCCGCATTGAAACGGTTCTTGACTTTGATTTAGCTTTATTGACCCAAAATACGTGTTACTTTGCTAGTGACTGATTTTTTCTGTGTGGTTTTATACTAAAATGACTCTTAAAAAATATTTTTTTAGTTAAATACATTTAGATTCCGTTTTATTTTCCCGCTTTTCCCTTGTGCCGGTTCAGTGTGAAGCATTCAACCGCTCCATATATACACAGCGTGACAGCCAGCTGTCACAACAAACATGGCCATTCAGCGAAACGCACAGCAGGACGGATAAATATTGTAAACCACTTGCTTTTAAACTGTGTTACGTGTTTCTAGCCGGCAGTAGGGAAGATTTTAGTGCTCATTCCATCGAGAAGTATTGCAGCAAGAACGCCTAGTAAGCTCAGGCTTCGAAAACCGACCGTATCGCTTCGAGAAACTAGCCGCATCTTACCGACATCATCGTTCACTGGAGTGAGCGGTGCCAACACGGTCGTCAGACAGACACTCGGAGCAGAAGCAAAAAAGCATAAAGCTTTTCATTTTATGTACGTAAAATCGCGACCCACCCTTAGTCGGTTGGTGAAGCGGTTCGTGTCCATTTGTACGAAACTTTCTCCAATTCGTTCGCTCCGTCGGATGCCTGCTGCTGGCCAGGCAAGGCAATAGATAGGCAGAGCCGTTTGTTTACGTACGTGCCCGCTAATGTGTCTGACGGCGGGTGGCGGTAGCGGTCGGTACCCCCTTGTCTGGTAGTAAAGTAGAGAGGCAATCAGCGAAGAATGCAGTCGCCGCCGTCCCTGGAGGTTAGCTGCACTCGTAGTAAACGATAATCAAGTGATCCGCGTACATTTACCATTCGCAATGTGCAACGCTTGAAGATAGAGAGGCGCGTTCGCGGATGGAGCATATATAAAGTATTGCCAGTAACGGATAGTGTGTAATAGCAGGATTGCAACAAAAAATACCGTTCCGTATTGAAGCACGCAAGCAGCAAACAATAGTATTTAAATCTGTCCGTTCGTCCACATCATGCTAGTGAGCAATTGATTGCAACAAAATCAGCGTGAAAACTCATCCTCATCGTGTACCGGATTGTGGCTCATATTAATGCACTATCATGGATAGCAGTGAAGCGACAGGCAGCACCAAAGTAGTACGCAAAGGTAAGTGAAAGTTTGCATTTTTGTGATATTTATTGTCCTACCTCTTTTCAAGAAACCTTTGCTCATATTTGCGGAATGTGCTGAAATTGGGGTCAGCGGCGTGTGTTAATTGCACGCTTCCCTGAGCGGACGGTCCATTGGACGGTGGTGAAGAGAAACGATACAAAAGACGAGAATAATTGATGATCCGATGTGATGCTGGTACAAATTTGGCACGTGGCAGAGCTGGGGGAAAAAAGGTTCAATCCGTCCACAACCTTGACTAAAACAAATGCTTATCACCTACAGAATCCATTCGTGTGGATACTCCTCGTTCGTTGTAGTGTGCTGCGTACTACACAGATTACGAGCACGAATGTACTGGAATGATGCGAAATGTGGTGCTCGCTTAGTGCGCAATCCAGTTTCCAGCTCACTGATAAGCAGAAATCATAAATTACATCCACTTATGAAGTAAGTGTCTCCCCTGTACGGCCCACACCAACACCGGGCGAGTGTGCGTTTCCCGCGCAGATTTCTGGCCGAGGTTGTTATCGCCCCAGGGCGGTTATCTTGCCCACCAGCCGACACTCAAATCGGAACAGTGAGTTTTGCAAACTCTACGGGAAGGTTATTGAATGGAAATGCAAGACCACCCGCGGGAAAAGCCCTTGAGAAAATCGTTGTTCATTTGAAGTGTAGATGATTGCTGTAGAGTTCGGTTCAAGTGGTCCGAACGATGGATAGCATTAGAAATAATTATCATTCCTTTCGCTTTTGTTGCAGATTTTTTTTTGCTACACATTTTCTTATCGGTTGTCAAGTTTATTAATTTGTGCCGTTCTAATGAGTGTAGATTGTGTTCTCCATTTCGTGGGAGGAAATAAAAGGTGTGCAACAAAAGCTCCTTTTTGATAACGGCACCAAGATTGGCATAAAACGGTGTATAATTTATTGTGAGATTTATTGGCCTGTATCAGGCGAATTGTGCGTGCATGATCGATGCGTTGTAACGATCTCTCCTTTGTATTGAAACAAACAAGAACATTTGTCAACTGTACGTATTTTGCAAGTTCACAGTTGTCAAAACAAACTTGAGGCTAAAAAATCATTAAACCAATCCCATAACCATTAATTAATTTTACCTTAAAAGAGCAAAAAGATTCTACTTTTCCGACACATCCCATTCCATCCAGTCGCGAGATCGTGTCTGTGTTTGACCGTCCAGTTGTTTGCCAATTATCGATTTGCATGTTGGTGCTCTGTTAATCATACGAGTACATCTGACCTTGGTCCATTCACGTAGGTTTTTACTGGATTTTTTACAGGTGTTGATGAGTCATTTTTTAGTGTCTGGACAGGTACGGTGGTCGTTTTACGTTCAGTGCACGATCTAACCTTATCAGCTAGCGTTTCCTTCCGGTGTATTAATCCTTTCCTTCCGATGTATTAATTAAGACACGAAAACAAGTGACCATCGCATAAATGGCGTCTATATAATATTAATGTTCTTCTCCAATAGTTTAAATGTTAAGGGTTAGTTAAAGATGGTGTAACACTATTTCTGATAGGAAAGGTATCGAATCTTCATGAAGCTACAAAACCAGATTTGGGTTCAATCCAGTTTTATTCCAATAGTACAGCCTGGTCGTATTAATCAAGCCATGAAAACCAAAAATGGTAGCACCATTCAAGGTTGTAGAGCAAAAGAAATCCATATGTAGAGTAGAATGCAAGTTAATTTTTATGCAAATCATGAAGTACATCTAGGGCAACAGTAAATTAGGAATTATTATCCGTAGCAGAAGAGCTTTAAGCTACTCCACTATGGAGAACACTCTGTTCTGTCAATCATTCATTCCATCATTTCTGATGTAGACTCCATTATTTTATCTCAGATCTGTACATCTTTTCTATTATTTGTTGCTATTTTCTGCTGTAATTCTGATTACCGTAGCGCCTTGCAAGTCTCTGGTATAGTCGATCTACGAGATTGGTACCAAAACTATTTAAAGAAGTCCCAAATTTATTGAAACTGTTGTGTTTGGAGATCTTACAGTTTTTTTTTTCATCATAATACCACCGGTAGCTCGTTCTGAAATGTTATAAGAGTGTTTAAGTATTTAATCTCTAAGTTTCAAGGTAAAATTTCAAGTTATAAAAGTCGAGAAATTTATTTTTGGTAGCATGGACTATATATAATTTCCTTTCAGCTGTACCATCTAGTTGTCCAACTATTTATAGTATACAATAAATTTTTTATAAGCATGCATCAATACCATATCCATAACAAATATTCACATTTTGAGCTGCGTGAATAATGGAACTCTGCTCATCTGAACATCTGATCTCTGACCCTGCCTAAATAACACCCCTTAAGCAAATATGGCGCCCTTCCTCTCGAGAAATGTCGTTACAGACAGTAGATCACCTTTGAAACTTCAATGAGCCTCTCCAACAGTAATGAGAGGTGTTTGTGAAGTTAATATGTCTGACTATCATAACAGAGGCGCCGAGATGTTTCCTCAGAGATATGAAACGTATATACCTTGCATTTGGCGGACCGAGGCGACTGCGCTTCAAACGAAAGGACCGAGGATCAAATCCCATCTGGGCCGTTCTCTTCCATAGTGAGGAGTTGATTATCCAACTATGCGGTATCAATGAGTCTAGTCAGCCAAAAATGGTAGACATGCCCTAAGAGGTTGTTAGGCCAAGAAAGAAGAAGAAGAATATGAGACATTGCATTTCTGAAGTGTTGGAAATGTTATGCAAAAGCTCATAACGATTTTAAACGTTCGGCAGTACCTAGAGGATGTTCCCACCTGAAAGGTCCTGTCTGATTCAGTTTTCCTCCAAAAGTTTCCCCCGTAGTGAGGACTGACACTATCTATCTACGTGGTATCAATAAGTCTAGTAAGCCTGAAATGAACGGTATAGCCTAAGAGGTTGTTATGCCAAGAAAAATAGTACTTTTGAAATTGTAGAGGATATTATTTTGGTAAGATGTGCGAAGATAGCACTCTTCATCTTGAATGCCACATAAATCATATCATTCTTTTTCATGGAGGCTCTTCCTACACACTACTGGATAAACTTGTGGAATTTGAGAATAATAGCCCGAAAAAGAATAAATATTCTGCTTACGAGCTCAATTTTTTCCTCCAAACAAATCACTTATAATGGAAACAATCATGTGTATAACATGTTGTACAGTCGTTCAAAATTTTCATAATACTTCGAATCTATGGTATCTACAAGTGTTCATGCAGGACCGTTTACTGAATGAACTGTGCGACGTTCGGATGAATGGTTGAGCGCCTTCACTGCGCTCTCTGTGCCTGCGCAACAGCGTGCGCGCGTACGTAATCTCCGTAGCGCATTTGCTTCGCGTTGTCCAAACCGTGCTCCATCGCATCGCTTTGGAGCGGCGTGCGCGCCCGCTCGGGAGAAAATCTGATAATCGGTGCGCAGCCAACAAACGCCGAAGCCGCGCACAAACTTGCTAAAGCGACACCGAGCGACGAGTGTGTCGGTTCAGTTTCTATTGACAACTGGATCTTCGCGGTCGTACCAACCTAGTGGTGCGCTGTCGTAGCGCGTGTGTGTCGCATAAAACCTACCCTCTATCGCGGATTTAGAGAAGATCGTATGATCGACGCAGTTTGAATTTGCATAGCAAGGTGCTGTAGCTCTGGAGGAGAGAGCGTGTGCGTGTGTGTGTTCCCGTGCGCTAGCAAACTAATTTTGTGAATGAAACACGTGCATTATTGGTGAAGTTTAACCGTCCCGAGACGTGTGTGCGTGTGAAGAAGGTGGAAAACCCGTGAAAAAAGGAGGGAATCAGTTTGGGTGATCTGGTCCTAGACGCCACCGTTGTTCGCCCCCCCGAGGTCATACCTCCCGGCAGTGTATTTGCAAACGCGGGAGTCGCGGTGTGGTTCGTGCTTTTCAGGATTTTTTCGCAGTTTCACCGTAGGTGTCAATCAAGCAGATCAATTGATGATGACCGTCGTGTCTTGTCGTCGAGTGTCTTTTGGGATGTGATAGCAACAGCAGCAGCAAACCAAGAACAGCATGAACAACTGCAAGAAATTGGTCTAAGTAGGGAGAATTGGTTAAAAATATGACGGGCGCAAGAGAGCTTCTAACTTGCGTTGCTATGCAACCAATCAGCAAGGGGAGAGGTACACCCGGGCGATGGGTTGCCACCCCATATTTCTGCCAACGGTGTGTGTTTTCCATTGATGTTTAAATAATTATCAAGCCGTGTCGGTGGTTGTGCGTTAACACTGGCCACGCTTTTCGACCATGTGTTGTGCACATACATACATAGCAAGCAAGATCACGGCAAAAGGTGCTCGAAAGGTGGCAGAGGTGTGGAGGTGAAATCTGCACAACTGTGGCCACACGCAATGTTGCGATTCTCCTGATACCGCCGTCCATCACACACAATCTCGGGAGGAGCATTGTGTAACCGAATTTGACGGTACTGTTTCTGCGAGCACCCACCTCCACGGCTAACCGCCACCGGTTTCGGTGCGTCTTAGCGCCGCCGTTCAGTCGGTCGTCGTTGGTACCATTAGTAATCGCTTGCAGAATGTTGGCTGTGTGTGTGTGTTTTGGAGAGAGGGTCTAGTAGGTGGTCATGACTTCAATTTTGCTTCCTTGTTGTTATGTGTACCATGCGTTTGCCCGGGGGAAGGGAGAAAGGTACGGGTGGCCAGAGGGTCTGATGCCACACCACCTTTACAGATATCGCAGGTGGTACTGATGGTACACATGTACCATTTTCTCTTACGAATGTCTCTGCCATTCTCCGTCACGGAAGATTTCTCTTCAATCCTAGCCCTAGAGTAGTGTTTTGGTTTTTTTGTTGATAAGTTGAACATCTCACGATCAACCATTTTGTTTGGTTGCCGACACGTAATGGCGGTGTTGCACTTTCGCTCTTCAAAGGCCACAACATACGCGTGCGGGCGTGCGTGTGTGTGAGTGTGTGGCCACGAACTGGAGCGTTAAATGGACGCGAATGTTCCAAAAGCCTTGTGCCGGACAGTGCCAGTTGTGTGCTGTAATACGGCCCGGTGCCATCTTGATCAACCAGCCCTCTTCTAACCCACAAGTTTGCATGCGATAAGCGAGACACGATCGCCAAATTGCCGGCACCACATTCCAGGCGCGAGACACACCTTCTCGTGACGTTATGGAACCGCCCGGAGCCCGGAGAGTAGGGAGTTTTGTAGGTCAGCGCGCAAAAATCGTCATCGGGGACCGCCGATCGTGGTCGCGTTCGAAACGAAACCGGTCGGTGAAACAAAGTTGCGACCATCGGCATCGCAACGGAACCGGAAGCGTTGTTGCAGTTTGCTGGTGGCCACTTTGTGGATAGACCGCGGTGTGACGGCTTGCCATGACACGCGTACGTACACGCACCAGTTGGCCCTCAATGTCGCGTGTCACGAGATTGGTGCAAAGTTCAGTTCATTACTCTAGTTTCTGTTTTTGCTCTCCCCGCGAGTTGGCTTGCCTTGGCCCGCCTGGACGTGGAGCAAGAGGGCAAACATGACAAGCGATCGATGTGAGTTTTTTTTTTTTTTGTAAAATGGCGTGATCTTCAACATCTTATCGATGGTGTGCGAAGAACAGGATGTGTATGCTTTGTGTGGTGATCACGTGTCCGTACGGTCTTCCGTACGGTGATCGCCATCATCGCGCTATTTCCGTCATATTGGATATTCTGTTGGAAGGTGTTGCGCGAGGGAGAGGGTTTTGTTTTGATTTTTTTGTGTGTGCTGATTTTATGTTATTGATAAAACGATCGTAAAGAAAACCGGATTTCAGAAGTTGAATGCTTTGTTGATATTGAATTACGAATGCTTGGACGGTATGGACGTTCTGCGTAAACTTCTTGAGGATGCTTGCTATAGTCTTCAGTGTTGGTCAATAACATCAGCTATCATCTTGCAGCTTTTGTGTTGCTTCTAAACACAAGTGTTTGCAAAACCATATGCTTAGGAAGGCTAGTCTCCGGTAGCATAAAACAATCCTCAGGAAACACTTCAATCCTTTGTTGTCCACTTTCAAAACCAGGATCAAGATACGAGCGTGTGTGTGTGTGTGTCGGAGATTTGCAACTTCTTGACCTTGTTTATGGTCCATAATGCTGTACTGAGGACCCAACCGTGGTTACTCCTCCTGGTCTTGTTTACCTCAAGGAAGTGGACCTGCTGTACCTTGGTCACAACCAAAGCATCCCCCTTGGCAAACACTTCGCTACCCTAGATAAGATTAAAGCGATACGCAATACGCTAGTATGTTCGTGTGTGAGTGTCCTCACAAACATCAATTACGGAGCAGCTTTGTTTCCTTCTTTTTTTTCCCCCAAAGATTTATCGACCAACGGTCAAGTGGAACCGGTGTGTAGATACTACGCCTTCGGGGTGTGTTGTATGCTTTACCCTCCTCCCACGAAACCCCTTTTCTTTATGCGCTGTTTTTCCAATAAAACACCCATCATCAGCATCATCGGTGATGTTGTTGTGCATCGCATGAAAGATCGCACTGACCAGTCAAAACATTACTGTCGGCCAAGAAGTGGAGATTACTTTTTTGGCAAAGTCTAGAAACGAACAACGACAACCAACACATGAGCAATGTTTCGCGCGATAGACGCTTCTAGTTGTTGGTAGCCGAGCCGAGATGGAGTGGAGCTTCGTGCCTTTTTTTCTGTCTGTCCATATCGCACAACCGGCACAACATTTGCCAATTCATGCCGATTCCGACACAATCCCAGACAAACGGTTGAAAAAAAAGGTGCTTCTACTTCTTGCGAAGGTTATCATCATCAAGCCCAGCACCAGAGGCAACTATACAGCAACGAGTACATGCACAGCCAGCACCAGCAACGTGTGTGTGTGTGTGCAAGTCGCGCCATCTTCTCTTTCATCTGGTCGTTGGTGGGCTTGATATTGATGCGTTTCGACGGAGACCAGTTAGTGAGCGTCTCTACTCAGATTTTACAGCCTGCACTGGGTTTTGCAGCCATTGCTGCCTCCGGGGCCCTTATTGCACGATTGGTGGATTATAATTCCACGGTGGCTTACGTAGCCACTGATTGTTTTAAGTTCGGAGGCCAGCGTGAACTGGAAAGTTCCGCGTGATGGTCATGATGATGGTCGGAGTGGAGAAAGTTTGATTCTATAATTACAGTCCGGTTCGTGGAGAGATGATGCAGATTTTGTGGCATTAGAGCCAAGCTCAGCACAGCGAAAAGTTCGAATGTAACGCTTAGTAACGCTTCGATCAAACCGCTCAATGGGCTTCAAGAAAAAGAAAGGAGAATTTTGTTTTAAGTCATTTCAAGAGTTATATTATAATGTAGGAGAAAGTACTACTGTTCCAGTAGAGATCCAGAAATCCAGAGGAAAGAGACACATTCAATTATCAATTGTGTTCAGAGGCCTCAGGAATGTTGATTTCGTTTTGTTTCTTTTGAAGTTTCAACGACATTGGTTGGGGGTTTGTCTATGTTCTGTTAGTTAAACTCATTGAAAATCTACCGATAGTTGATTAAGTGCCAGACACACTGAAACATTCGCATGCGTATGCGACCTCATTTAATCCGTGCGTCGTTGAGGGCAGAAAGCTCAGAATATTGACGATGGGCAGCTTGCGTTAGCTGCCGTCGCCTATCGGGAACTCATCAGTTACTTAAGCTCCAACCTGAACGAAACGAAGTCAAACTCACCTCGAAACTGAACTCGAAACTAATTTCCATTTGCCCGGCCAGCGGTGTGCCACCTTGGTTTGACCTCGCGCACTACAAAAATGATCCCTTTATCGTCCACGGCTTGCCCATTGGAAACAAGGAACAGACAACCATACCACGCTAGTCAAGATTTATATTACTTTAGATTTGCAAAAGTTCGTGTGAGATTGTTCACTTTGTGCTTCCTGTTGTGAATGGTGTTTCCTGTTCTCGAGCACACACACACACACACACTCGATCGGCCAACCAACCAATCGCATATATATCTTGTTTTGTAGTTAATTACCTGCACAGCTTTCATTAACTCTGCTTGTCTGCATGTTAGCTGGGTAGACAAAAAAAAAAACGCCCGACCACAACAGACACTTGCGATGGTAGGGGAGCGCATTTGCGTCATTTTTAGCCAGCAGCCATTTTTCCCGTGGCTCTCACACTACTTACGTGTGCCGTATTATCGCAGTATCCAGCGGCCATGATTAACCCTCAAACGCTTTTTGATGTTCGCACTACCCATCGGGGTAAACAAAACCGGTGACAATGAAACAAGAGGAAAAAAAACGCGACAACTTCCATCCAAAATTGGCAAAAGGGAGGAAAAAAAATCGAATACAAAGCTTCTCAACCGAGGCTCGTGTTCGAATGGCGTCATGTTCGCTCTGTGATTATGGGGAACTGAAAATCAACATTTTGCCCTAATGGAGAGGGTAGTAATAGTGCGTCATATGTTTATCAGGACTTAAGTTGGAAGGCGAAAGAATGTTTTGGTGTTGCGCATAATTAGTGTGGAAGGAGGATGTGAACCTCAAGATAAAGAGAGATAATCCAGCTACGATTGGTGATGATCAATCGGTTGGTTGCTGAGCCTTTTTTAAGTGGGCTTGTGTGTAAGGCGAGACAAGCATTTATATTGGAATTAACGATTATCAAATTTATCATCGAATGTTATGCATAAGAAAGGCATTATTCATTACTTGTTTACCAAATGGAATGATAAACACGATGCTGAATTTGTTCACATACTGCAGGGTTTTCCATGATATTTTGACTAATCATACAATTTGCACAGACCGTATAGGGAGGTGCAAATTCAGAGTTTAAAAGAATTGCCAAACAACTAATTGATGTCACACTCTGAATAATTCAATCAATTTTTAATTCATCGACATTTTGGATGGCTATAGTTCTTTGAAACTTCGTTATTTTTAGTATAAATCCACTCAGACGATGATCGAACAATTAAACCTGAATTTTAATATTACAATTAAGGAAATGAAAAGTCATTACAGCAAATCAATTGTTAAATTACAGGGTATTTTTTCTTGCAAAAGAGGCGTGTGAAGTCCCAAGCCTCAAAGCCTGTGTAAATAAATAAAATATTAATAATAAACCTCGCTTGTGTAATGTGTGGTTTTAAATCTCTTTTTTAAATACACGGCAAAAATGTTCAACTTTTTGAGTCATTACACTCCTTTGCTCCTCATTACACAAACTTAGTGAAAGATAAATTTCTCATTTTTGTTTCTGCTTGAAAATTATTACACATTTTTTAACATAAAAACGGAGGAAAATTCATTTATTTCACTCTTCTGTTTGTGTTGGATTCGTGTCAAATTTGCTGTTGGATTCACAACTTAGTGAATGTTAGTTATATCACCTGATCGCCAATAATAGCCTTGATCCAAAAATAATAACCTTGGGTCTGACCTAAATTTTGCAATCTCGATTTGACGGAAAATCCCAACCAAAGCTGTCCTAGTGTAGTGTCATCAAAAGAAACTTTATTTGGAAAACAAAACAAATACTTTTGAATTTTAGAATTGGGCAACCCCTGTAATTTTTTTACAATTCTAAAAATGAAGAATAAAATGTGCATTCTTGACCATTTTTATTTACAATTGGTCTTCTTTCCCCATCATTGTCGCCTACAAAAATATTCAACCGTAAATATTTATCTTTCTTGTAATGGCAATCAATACTAACTCCCAATTCGCGGGAATTTTTTTTTTGCCTACTCGTTGGTTGTTACTCCTTTCACACCTGTGCAAATGTGCTTGCCCAACCTTGACCAAATGGTTTCTTCTTTCCTCGTTCGTTGCTGCTCCCTTGCATGCTCCTAATTTTTTTTTTCGCACTACTCTCATCACCCGATTCACGTCGTCTCACCGTCAATGAAGAGTGCGATGAAGTTGATGAAACTTGTTAATTGCTAAATAATTCGTTTGCCGTTGACGTAACGTCACCTGTAACGATGAGTTTGTAACGCGAAGCAGATTGTACATTGACCCGCCGGTGGTAGTACATCTGGGGGTTTTTGTTGGGTAAAGAAGCTGTTGGGTGATGGATTTATCGTCCTACTGCACTCGTTAGTGCCTTATCGTAGATTCGCAAGTTGTAGGGAGATTTTTTTTTCTCTCGTAAAACCATCTTTGATAAGAGTGCAATCGGTGCTTTACAAATGTTGAACCCCATTGTGATAGCAGTTGATAAATAATTTTGCAATGCACCACCTAACGCGTGCCCCGTGTCCTGTCAAGGTCGACAAAGCGAACCGCGCGAAGCGTTACGCGTTACGATGCTAGTGCGTGGAATCATTTAACACGTACGATCAGAATGCGTACACGCACTAGGCCAGCGGCGTATAAGGGAACCCCTGCAAGCCTTACAGTGGTGCTGTTAATCGTTGCTTGCCACACCATATCGCGAACGTTGTAGAATCGCTTGCGGGGGGAGTTGAGCAATCGATGCGTAAGGGGGGCGCCATCTTTGTTCGTTCGCAATTTGCAATAACTGATACAACGCCGTAGATAACGCAACTGAAACGTGTGGAGTCTTCCTTTTTGAGGGATTTGCACAAAATGGACGATAAGAGAAAAAGTTCAAGTCTTCTGCTGTTGCTACTGCTACCGAAATCCCACCGACAACTGACGACAACTCGATTGGCATAATCGGTTCCCTCCCAAAAAAAACCCAGACTTTACCCTCTCCCATGAAGCTAACGCCTAAAGCCTTACAACCATCTACACTTCCACTTTAACAGGTGGCGCTGAACGCTTACATCGAAAGGGGTATCCGTTTGCGTCAAGAGCGGGCCCTAGAACAATGGACACGGACGGACGCACTGGACACGCTCGGTCCACAGCTCTCTAGTACCGTGACACGCTGGCTACTGTACGGTACCGTCGTGCCCTCCGTCCATTCGTCCAACTACCAGCACCGGCAATACTCATCCGCACATTCCACCATAACCGCACAGCCGGCACACGGTGCGCAGACTACTACCCAGACGCAAATGTCTTCGACGGAAAGTGGTGGCAGCGGTGGTGATGGTGGTGGTGGTGGTGGTGGTGGCAGCAGCAGCAGCACCAGTAGTCCCAAAGTGCCCTCGCCCACCCGTCGAACGCCCGGGCGGCGTGCGCGAGAACTGCATCGTACGTCGACGGCCACCTCGTCCTACTCCTCGGGCCGGTTCCATTACCTCCATACTGTCCAGCCTGTCCTCGGTGAACAGTGCGGGCGGTGGTGGCCACCAGCAACAACATTCCCAGCGCAAACAGCGTCGCTACAAGCGACGGATAGCCAAGACAGCAGCGGCGGCGGGTACAGCTGAAACCAAAGGTGGTGACGTCGGCAGGCGGCGTACGCGGAAAGCAATGGCCAACAAAACGAACCCGACACCCGGTGGACCGACGAGAGCCGGTCCGATTCTTCAGAACATTCCAATTGAGGGACCAGTGTGTAAGCATCGTTCATCTACCCTGTTGGTTGTTTTGATTAGTTTTGTTGGGTACCTCTTACGTTACTATTGTATTGTTTCGGTCATGTTTTGCGCTTATCATAGAACTCTTTTATATTCTATTATTACTATTATTACCTTCTTCGTCTAATTCTTTTACGTCAGTATTTTTTTGTATCAATACGCAAGACACATAGAATAGGCTCAGTAGACACAAAACAATAAGAAGACATTCTTCTTCACATGACATTCTTGATGGAAGCTGCAGCTTCTTGAAAGCTTCACGTTCTGAGTATGCCCCTGCTAACCTATACTCCGAACGAGATTAGAACAGAGGGAGGATTCCTTCCTGTTTTCGCACTTCAGCTTCGAATTTCTGGCCTTGTGTGACTTGATTTTACCCATAGCTGGAAAGTCAGTCCTGCGTACGGGGAGGCAGTCTGGATGGGATTTGATCGCCTCAGCCCCACAGGAGGACTATCTCCAGAATTTTTTTGGATATGAACTTAGTATCCTGGTCATGTTTGTGATCACCATGCTGATCACGACAACCTATATTGTCCAGGGTAGATCTTTTTCCCAATAAAGTCATCAGCTATTCCTTCTGGGTGAATCAGCTACTGATCATGTCCACACTATTGTCTACAATTTCTAGCTATTAACGTACCGTTTAAATGGTCCTTATAACTTCTCCATGATGTCACTATACACGTTGTCAAGAACTGTCAGCAGAAAAGTAACAATTTGAATGTCTTATCGACTATTCTTACAATTTTCCAATCTTCTCACTCTCTTCTGATTGCTCTGGGAAGCTGGAAGGAAACTTCTTTCTTTGTATGTCTAAGCCATCATCGATAGATGATCGATAGATGATCACCGCCTGGCATCTCGACGGTTCGTCTCGGCACTCACCTTTCATGTCTAAACAATCATAAATCAATCATCTTTCAAACGTGGTCAATATTATATGCCACACACTCCCGACTCCCTAAGGTATTCACGTGTTCGTCTAGCCATCTCTTCAGGTCGGGATACGGGATACGGTTAGAACCCTGACCACACACGACTCGTGCCCTATGTTTTCTTTCACTCTCGATCCTCAAATGTTGTGTGATCGACAAGAAAGGGGCACGTGCCACGCCCGGGCCGGCAAACCGGTTCCGTGTTTGGCATAGCACGCCCCCTATGTTTATGGCGTGTGGTCGCGGTTCTAAGGTTGTCCTTTAAAGTCATGCCGCGAATCGTGATCGTGTCTAAACCGCTTTCCAATCTACGTCTAATCAGGGGCGATAAGAGTCGAAACCCACCCCGATGCAACGGTCTGAGTCCTTGATAATGACTTTTGAGAACATTCTCCGGCGGGCGCAATGAAGCATGAGGTTTTGGATTTTGGACCTTTCTCTGTAGCCGTGAATTACGATCGAGGGTAGCGGCTGTCTGCTCCTCTCTTTGCCTCTCTTTGCTGATAAGGGTGACGTTTCCAGTTCCCATTTTCAAACCAGCACTGTCGATAACCTCAATCAAGGATTCGAATCGAATCCGATGGTGGATCATGTACCAGCACCGGCCCGAACACGTGATCGTCCGAGCTGAACGGAGGTCAGCGGTGGATGTTGATCAGCTGGTTTTTTAGTTGAACACGGGGCGAAAAGAAACTGACCTTAACCGAATGATGCAGCGCGCAGTGTGGAGGGAGAAGAAGAAGCAAAGGCCTGGCCGGCCTTTCGGTTGCATCGTTCGGAGGCCAGTGATAAGTGCTTCCGAGGAAATATGTGTTGCTGGTTTAGTTTTGAGTTTTTCGTTTCACCGTACGCTTATTTTTGGAACTTGGAATTTGAATTTTGAATTAATGTGTTTTCTTTTGCTTTTTCTCGTCCCCCCTTCTTTTTGCTACAGCGATGCCATGGTTCGGCATGGACATCGGCGGCACGCTGACGAAGCTGGTGTATTTCGAGCCGAAAGACATCACGCCGGGCGAACTGGACCAGGAGGCACGCATTCTGCGCAACATTCGGCGTTACCTGACGAAGAATTCCGCCTACGGTAAGACGGGCCACCGGGACAGCCACCTGCAGATGGACGATGTGGTGATCCGGGGTCGCCGTGGATCGCTCCACTTCATTCGCTTTCCGACGTCGGAGATGCTAAGCTTTCTGAAGCTTGCCAAATCGAAGGGCATGGCCCAGCTGGTAACGACCGTGTGTGCAACCGGCGGCGGTGCGTTCAAGTTCGAGGAAGACTTCCGGCTGAACGTCAACATGAAGCTGGCCAAGTTTGATGAGCTGGACGCGTTGATCAAGGGCATACTGTTTACCGAAACGCACAACAAATGTGAATGCTACTTTTGGGAGAATGCCAATGAAATTAGGTAGGTGCTTCAACCGGCTGCATCCTGGTACTTTTAGCCGGTACTAACCATGCGTATACTCCTTTTCCTTTTATTTCCGGCACGCGTACCTGCAGTAGTACGAAGAAAAAGTTCGACTTTAGCCAACCGTACCCGTTTATACTGGTGAACGTCGGCTCGGGCGTATCGGTGCTGGCGGTGCGCGGCCCGGACAACTACAAGCGCATCTCCGGTACGAGCCTGGGCGGCGGAACATTCCTGGGCCTGTGCTGTCTGCTCACCGGCTGTGAAACATTCGAGGAAGCAATACAGTTAGCTACGAAGGGTGATCATAAGAAAGTAGATAAGTTAGTTAAAGACATTTACGGCGGTGACTACGAGGCGGTTCGGGCTGCCCGGCAGTTGGTCGCGTCCAGGTACGTGCA
>NW_023405038.1:0-59052 GCF_013141755.1 Anopheles stephensi | reverse complement strand
CGATAGGCTTGGCCGTGGGTATCCTGACGATACCTAGCATTGATCCGGGTTTTGTGTGGTGAAAAGGTTAGCATTAATTTACGGTAGATAGATAAAAGATTGTCCACTGCACGTGACGTTAGGGGGGGGGGGGGGGGACTAAGCGGGACAATATGTCTTTTAGCAGTGAAAAAGGCTTCTTTGGGTAAACAAGTTTTGCAGCTATTAATTACATGGCCGAAAACTACACGACAGAATGTTTTAGGTATTTGTGACTCTTTATTAACATTTTGAATTAAAATTAGCAAAAAAAATTAGTGCATTTGTGTATAAAACCCAAAATAATATATTTCTAATTAACAAAATTCAATCAGGTTTTGCACTTACCGCACTGTTTCCACCAGCAGAATATTTCACCATCGATGCAGAGACAAATTTCACACGGATCGAGTCGTTGTATCTGCAGAACGAGTAAAAACCCAAAAAAACGAAACAGTTATCATTTTCCAACACAAAAACCATACCGTATCGTAAGTAATATCCTCCCAAAAAGCTCCCCAAAACACCTACCTTCTGTCCGTGGTCATACTTGTAATCGTCGACCAGGCACGATTCCGCCTCTGCTGCGCTCACCGCGATCGTTATCGTTAATGATGTCGGGAGCATCTCCTGATCGTACCGGCTTCCGTCTGTTTCCGCGTCCAGATCGATGCTGTTTCGAAAGTGTTGCTCCACATCCATGAAGTGTGTTGGCACTGTTTGGAACGGGAAGCGAAAGTGAAATGGAAGGAAAAACTCAGCACATCAGCAACATTAATTAATCGATCCCGCGCCCCTCGAAGCACATTCCCCGTGATCGTGACTTCCGCGAGGAGAAAACTTTCTGTTTGATGTGATTTTTCATTACCAGCCCCAAGAGAACCATTGCAAAACAACATTGTATAATCCACTTCGGACGTCATTCATCAAGAAATGTCTGCAAATGAATCGAAGAACAAACAAACAAAAAAACCCATCCCATCACTTGGCAAAATTTAAAGAAAACGTGTATAGAAAATAGCACTACCGAGCGCCGATGCTCATTTCGTACCGCCTGTTGAAGGCGCAAGGATACAATCCCTGCCGTCGAGCACTTGAAATGATAAACCAACCCTGCCAGCCCATTTATTCGCACCACAAACGACTTTGGCGAGGAGTCGGTTGGGCATAAGGTGCCTTATCGTTATTATTTCCCGCTCGAAATGTACAGTAAAAGCTCGGCAGATCTAGTGCATCTATCACAGCGCAAAAACCGAACACATGGAAGGGAGAAGAGATAAAAAACCGGACTGTACAACAGACACACATTCTCTCACACAGCAAAGCTGCGACTGGGAAAATTAAACTATGTGCTGGAAAAACGCAACTTTTCTTATCGCCCCTACAGTTGCAGCGCAGCATTCTCGATGCCTTGTGGACATGGAGCATTGCAAAGAACGTCCGTGCTGTATCTGAGCAGCCTCAGGGGGGAGGATAGATAGAGACCACTTCTTCACTACCACTCGAACCACAGGCAGCGGAAAGAAATCGCCGACTGCTGCAGCGATAGCCATCCTTACCGCGCGCATTGTAAAAGCCACAAAGTGCAGCTTGTACGATCTTTCTTTCCCATTTTTTATCCCTCCGTTCATCTCGGTCCGTGAAAAATCGATTGAGAAAAAGCGTTTCTAGTGCTCCGTTGCCTTCTTCCAATCCTGCCCTTCATTATGTTCGACTTGTTCTTGATAATTCGCTTTTTCTTTCCTGTCCTGTGTCTCTCTGGTCCTAGCGAGCGCTCACCATGTGCTCCGTACACAATTGTTCCAACTTTTTCTCTCGTTCTTTCGAGACATACCGGAAAATTTTCCAGATGGAGGAAGCGCGTACACTTGCTTACAAGTTTACCCAAATGATGGACGACGCTTGGAGGACGATGTTTTGGTGAGCAGATGACGACAGCCGAACGGGTTGAAAACTGGCGATAGAGCGTTAAAGTATTCACAGCTTGCACAGCTCGCGTCGATGCACAATTTATGTCGGCGTACTTGAACCCAATCTCCCTGGGACAGTTGGGCTTGCTTGCTTTATGTATGTACGTCTCGAGACCGACGAACGTTTTCTTCTTCATGTTCACAAACAGTCGGCAAAAGGGCAAAGGCTTTGGGTGGGGAACTTCATGAAAAATAAGAAATAAGTAAAGCAGGGGTTCTTGCTCAGTTTTTTTCCAGTATGAATCGTTACGAAGCGTAAGTTTTGTCGAGTGATGATGTCGAATATTCCCAAATATTATTTCTAATAGAAGCAGAGTAACAGAAACCTCATATATCAATTCATTACGGAACTATAAATGTGTTTTTCTTTAATTCTAAAATATTGGTTCCCCTTTAATCGATGCTAAAAACCCTGCAGGCAAAGCGCAATAATGGATCTACAGCGAATGTTTAGAAAACAAGATTGAGCCATACACCATAAGGGAGCAGCCCGGGACCGAAACCACCATTTTCCGAACTGCATCGCTTTCCAAAGTGTGAAACTGACATAACCATACAAGAAAGCTTTTCACGAACTACCACCCAACCCCCCCACCGAACGAATGGTAAAGCTAGCGTTCGTCGATTCTTTATGCGCAAGTTATGGGTAGGTCTTCATTCTTCTTTAAATATCATAAACATTTCATACCCACTTCGCGCTCGCCATCCCCTTTCGTCACTCACCACCACTCACCATCTATGGATACGGCAGCAAAACCCACCCAAGAAGAAGTGTTCACGCTCAGGAACAAGTTGAGGCAAAATAATGGCTGCTCCACAATTGTTTTCACATGGGGCGATAAAAACTCCCACAACCGTACCGGCGCTTTTGGAGAAGCGTTTTCCCCCGTGGACAGTCTTTCGGTGAGTTCCTTCCTCGGATGTCTCGCATACAATGGGGCCGATGAAGTTCACACCCGCCCAAGATTTGACCAACTGGTCTCACCGGTCTTCGAGGAGGTTAGGGAGGTGGGACAAACTTTTTGGTAGCAAACTTTTTCCCCCATCTGGACTTGTCTTGAAGCGATTGTCTTTCGTCCGATCGGACCAGCATCCGACGGCGACGGGTTTGGGGGCCGGGCAGGTATTCGACTTTGTCTATCTCTCTGCATGAAGCTGTGCAAAGTTGAAGTGATTGGAAAGTTTCCCCTTCCTTGCGACTGGGTGATTGGTTCCGACTTTACGGTTTATTTTTATAGCAAATGTTTTTTGCGCGTCCGTGTTTGTCGAGATTTGATTGATCATCATATTTTGGGGCATAAAGTGAAAATTGAGTTGTAAACCCGGGTGCTCCATGATTCGATCACGCGGGAATTTAGGGGAGTTATGTCCAGATTATAGGGTACGCTTATTGGTGTTTAAGGGGAAAATGAGACCATTCCGAGGTGAGGCGCTGAACGAAATTAACAGCTTATTGGAGGTTTTTGGTAGACCCTCTTGGGCTTTAATCAGGACAGTAAAAATGTTAGGATCAGATGGCGTGGTGCCACTTTAAATTTATCCTTTCCTCTTTATCTTCAAATAGACTAAGATAAATATGTGCTGCATACTAAATACAAATTTTCTATTTTAAAGCTCCATTTACTGAGCTCTTAAATTGTACTACATCTTAGCATGTTTAATCACTCTCACCAAAACAAACAACAACACTACCAACCACTGTTTCAAAACAATTTCCCCAACTGAGTGAAGTGAAGGTTTTAAAACATCGTTTGCTCTTTTTCTCTCGAAAAAAGAGTTTTATTTTCATCTTCAACTCATTTCTTCCGTATAGTCCCACTTTTTTCTTGCTGTTTTCCCAACCCATCCCAAAGGGTTGCACATTCACAACACTCACACAGCAAAAAGGCGGTTCGTGGAAAAACGATTCAGAAGCCGATGAAAGTATTATCACCTCCCGGGACAGGCTCCAACCAAGGGAAACTTTCCACACAATGCCGACTGCAACGTGGCAGGGCAGTGTGGCAAAAGTTACCTGGCACATCCAGTAAGCGGATGATCTGTCGCCGAGCTGTTGCATTCACTGTCTTTTCCTTCGTTGGAAAGTCGGTTAAAAAGACATGCCCTGGTCGGGGAAGCTTTACAACATTCGCCAAAACATGTTAGCATATTAGCTAACTCATTCGGTTTGTGGTTGGAAGCTTCCGAGAGCTTACCCCACACAACAGGGGAAATAGAAAGAGAACGAGAGAGAGAGATAGAATAGAGAGGAAAACTTTCATTTGTAGTTAAAGTTATGGAAAGAAATTCGAAACCCTCAGGTGCTTCGGTATCCGGCCAAGTGAAGGGAAAAAGGCTGGCTTCAGGGAAAGTTTCAGAGATAGAATTTTCCTAAGTACCCGCCGCTAACGCGGGGACGGTAAGTGGTTTTGGTTTTCCTCTGATTTCAATTGGCCAGTTTCCATGAATAAGTTGGCCAATCAGTGTTTGCTTTCGTTGGCTGTACAATTACGCTGTGATTTTCATTCCGTTGGTGCATTTACGAACAACGAAAGACTTGCTCAATTATTTTTTTTTCGGATAAAACCAGTCTCTTGTTAAAATAATTGTTGAAAAATTTGGGGTCGTTTGAAAAATAAATAAAGTATGAGTTATGTAGGGTCCTACTACATACAACATCAACTGCCAAAATTTCTATTTAACTCATTAGCTCTAGTAGCCAACATTTTTCTCATGCTTTTCCTTCAATTAAAAATTACAGTTGAAAAACAGTTTTTCCCCCCCAGTTCTTCTAACTTTTTCCGCAATCACTTACTGTAACTTATCGTAAACTACTGTTTCTATCGTAACTTTTCCCCTTCCTTGCACATCTCACACCAGTCCACGCTGCTATCGCCTCCGTCCGATCACTCCACCCGAAAGCGAAGAACGGCACCAGCGCACAGAGCAACCCAAGCGCAACGGAAGCAGTTTATCCGTCCCCAGTGTGCCAACGCACCCGGAAACCTTTGTGAGAGCCTAATCAGCTGCGCTGATAAAATGCAATTAAACTTTCCCAACAAATTTCCTCGACCCCAGGGCGCAACTTCTGCCCCCGGAAACGGCTCTATTGACCTTCTAATCCATCTCTTGGGCCATGGGAAGACGAAAAATCGCTCGTAGGCCGAGCGAATGTGTCAGCGCGCTGCGAGAACAAGTTTTAATATTTATGGAAACTTCGTTTCCCGCCTGCATCAAATCCCATCTCACGCGAGATTTTTGTTTCTTTGTGTGGTTCATTACAAAGTGCACCGAACGTTAAGCCCATGAAAGCATTCGGTGGTTGAGTTTTGCTTTATTTTTCAGTTTATACCTTTGCCTGCCGTGCGTGCTAACTCGCCAATTTTCTCGCCGGGATTGAAAATCATAGCTTTCCGGCTGATTGAATTAAGCGCTGGTTGTAGGGCGACTGAGCTGGGCCCTCCACCACCCCAGGGGTGCAAGTGTCAAAACGAGGCTGCGCCACAGGGCATAGCATCCAGGGCCGGGTGGATCAGCACCAGCATCTGGCCAGAATCTTAGCGACTCTACCCGAAACCGAAAATTTCACAACCCAACGGTCCCTTCGGGGAGACGGGAAACGGTCTTCTCGCCCAACTGTTCGACCAGCAAGTGTTTCGTTCGGGCTGTGGAAAAACTTCTGTTTCTGAAAAATAAAATAAAGTCTCTCTCTCTCTCTCCTGCTCTCACTCTCTCGGGGTGAGTCTCGGTTGAGGAAAAGTTTTTCCCGTACCGTCTGCCCCAGTAGCGGTAGCGAGTTCGTGTTTCGTGGTAAAGTCAGCAGCAACGAACTGTGCGACTGTTTTATCAACTGCCGCTAGCAAGATTCGTGGCCGTCAAAGTAAGGCTCATTAAAATAATAAACCAAACTGGTACGGGCAAAAAAGTTTGGCGCCGTTCGCGTGTCAAGTTTATCGACTTAAGCAAAACACAATGATGCTGAAGGCGAGCGAATAAAAAAAAGGGAAGAAATGAAGCAGAGCTAGAGCACAATGACTTATGTCATCATGATTTCTGGTGCTCACTAAATCAAATAAGGACTAAAAATTTTATACTAATATTTGTAAACGTTTTCTAACATAAAACTCAAGGTAGACGGTTGAGAAATGCTAAGAAATCTTACTAAATTGTTAAATCACATTTATTGCATACCTTTAGGCGTATATGATGATCAAGCATAGCTCAATTCTTTGGTCGGGTCCAAATTAAACCGAACAATACTTCTTCTGCACAGTTAGAAAAAAGTAATAGCTTCCCTTTTGTATTCTATTCACAACAGTTCCTGTAGCAATTCATCCTTTGAATAAATTACCCCTTCTGTAGAGTAATAGATCCTTCCAATAGCACGTACGGCTTCAACGAGAAACCTATTTGCCCAACCGTGAAATAACGCAAAGTGATTGAACGATTGTTCTAGTGGTAGCTTTCCTTACAATTCAGCATCAACAAAAACCGTCTACCGATCGGAACTTTGTCCTTGATAGGCTCCACAGGCTGACCACAGGCTTGAACGGTCACATTTCGTTGCCCTCCAACGTCTTGCAGGTTAATCGAGTTCTGCTCGCAACACCTTTCTCGCTACCGAATAAACTAAATCGTCCCTTAAGACGCCATTCGACCAGCCCACAACCACGTCACGTTTCACCTTGTCTGACGCCGGACCCATTTACTTTTATACTCTGCACTCTATTTTGTCGACCGTGATTTTTCTAACCGCCCCGGACGACATCACGCACACGGTGAAGCATATGATGGAAACGGAACGACGCAGGACGTTTCAGGTCGATATTCGATTTCCGCTTTCCGGGCGAACGATTCCGTGACCCAAAATCCAACTGCCCTACCAAACCTTCAAGCATAAAGCCGAACTTACAGAACTTACAAACCGAAAACCACAACGAATTCGAGCACTCTCGCATAAGTTCTGCCAGTTCTGTTCCCCGTCCCATTTAAACATCTCGACGTCGACCGCAAGGAACACTAAGCCAATTGCACCAAAAACCTCCAGCTTCTTTGCACTGGTTACAGATTTGCGATTCCAGATTGGAGAATTCCCATGTTGCTGCACTGTATGTTCGCTACTTCCGACCACTGCCGACCACTTGTCAAAGCGACCGGCATGGCCACAGCTGCACCATGAACCTACTGCTTCGCCGAGTTCAGTTGAATATCGTCACCACACCGGTACTCTCTCTCTCTCTATGTGTGTGTGTGGAGTACATGTCATATCTCGGTGAGCTCGATGTCAGCCGAGCACTAGCCAACCCGGCAATGTTCCATCCAGCGGTAAAACAGAAAACCTCCACAGGTCTCGCTGAATGCATGCAGATTGTGCAGCGGGATTACACTACAACCTAGTGTCAGTGGTGATAACAACCGGTTACAACAGGGTCGGTATGAACTTTGAAGACATTTCCTGGTGCCACTGCTACTGGTAGCGGATGGCGATCACAAGTGTTCCATTTTGTGCATACCGAAGTGCAACAACTGCCTGGCATACGGGCACGTACTGAGAGCCCTTCTTTTTGAAACGTTCAAAGCATCAAATCTCGCTCCCTTTCACACATTGCTGCATTACCGTATTGTTTAACGTTTGCTAAACAATCGATTTCTTCCCTTAGACCGCTCAGCAAACGTCTCGGGCTCATCTCGCATTCATACGCTTTTGGTTGGAGATTACGGGGGAAAATAGCATGGTTGCAAGAATCACAGGCTACAGGAACCTTAGCCTCAAACGAAACGAATGCATTTTGGATGATTTTACAAGGCAAGAAAATAACAAGCCTTCCCTACAATCTATCACGTACCAAACGTTCTTCTGAGCGATGCAATAACAATCCAATAATGCTGGCTGGTGGGCTTTGGCTAGGGCGATCCGGCGTGCCTGGTTCGGGGAATAGAAATTATTGTGGTTTGGAAAATGCTATGTCCCGACCCGAACCATATTGAGTATGGCATATCGTAACAGAATTTCGTATAGAATTGAGGAATATATGGGATCAAAAACAGAAAATGTAGCACATATTTCGCCATAAGAATATACTGAACGACCGTTGAAGCATTCTTGGTCTCGCTTTAACTTGAAGACCTAGACCATATAAATCCTTGAAGATCATGAGAATATGCTATTTTCCTCACCCAGGCAAGTGTGGATCGCTTACAGATGTCCTCTGCTTGCATTTGACAGGACTCGGAATAATGAGACAATCATTCCATCTGCATCCTTGTCATCAATAATGTAGGCCTACGGTAAACTTTCAGTTCAGAATCTGCCATTTATGTACCACCATAACTCTAAAGTGATTCATTCCGTTGAAATTGTTTTTCCCCTTAACTCAACAATTCTCTTAATCCCCCAGCCAACAACATCTGGCCCTGAGCTGCAAACGAACTGCAGCCAATATTTATTGGAAAAGTTCTCACCGAATAACAGAGCTATCATGTGCTCTGGCCGGATAGCCACAAACAATGCCCACCCGGTGGTAATCCTCCTGGCCCTCAGGCTCGGAGTGTTTGTCGTGCATCCTTACATGCTTCCCGCCATACTTTAAGCTGCCAGACCAAAGCTGAACCAAACGCAGCCATGCTGCACAGAAAGCAATAAAAGTGTCGTTAATCAAGCCCGCACCTTTGCCAGCAGTTTTACAATGGTCCGAGGCCGGGTTGAAGTTTGGTGCCCATTCTTCAGTTATGCCATCCTATTTATGTGCCCATCGTGTGAGCTGGTGCAGCAAATGTTTTCCTCCCCGATTGCATACAGTTGTGCTAGATTGTGTGCGAGCGTACCAACGTTCAGAGCGAGGGGGGGGGGGGTGTAACTTTTTCCGCTTGGAATTGGAACCGCTTTAGCTTGAAAACCCTTTACCGGCAGTTTAGGATCGTTTAGTTGCATTGTGATTTAGGTCTGCTTGTTGAGAGTTTTGTTGTGCAGAAGAAAATTGCTGACAAAACTGACGTGCAATACTATCCGTGCTTTCGAGGAATAGAGCTACTGATCCGTTACAATAATATGACTCAGCAGGTTAGACGAGCTAGAGACTTTACAATTATCGGCTACCGTCTATTGATACTCTTGAGTGATACTAGTTTTGAAAGTCTTTTATTCCTTATTTAGAAGGATACTAGATCTGTTATGTGTGTAAGAACTGTGTAGTAATAACTAATAATAACCACGCTAAGCTACCCTAAGATACCTCAAATATCTCAAGCATTGTCCTTGTGAAAGCTTCCAAATATTGATTGTCCTAAATTTTTAGCCTAGAGATCATTTTCGCAAGGCCTAATGTAGTTTCTCGATTTTTGTTTTTATCTTCTCACTTCTCTACGACAATTTCTTCCAGCTTGTGAGCGCATCAACAAAATGTAACAAGCTTAAAGTTTTCAGACCCACTTCGAATGCTTTGAAGCATGCTTTGAAAGACACTTAGCAGTGAAGCCAACATTTCCTTGTATTTCTGTATTTGTATCTGATTCGATTCGGAATATACAAAACTCTCCTCCTTGAAGCAGCGAACCGATGAGCGAAAATACTTAATTTTTACACCACATCAGATACGGGAGCAAACGGAGAGCAAACCCGCATCACTACGGTGATGCGGCATTGTTGGAGCCTCATTTTCCGAGACGAAACCCCATTTCCACCCAACACCATCGCTCCATCGCAAGCGTCACATTACCTTCACTTCCATTACACTTCAGTTCTCATTAGTAACTCATCGCTGTCTCACGAAAGGAAAGGCGCAACGGCAATAATCGAATTCCCTAAGCACAGGGAAAGCTGGCAAACCATCCGGACCGCCACCGTACCAGAGCGTGAAACCAACATTCGCCCTTCATCACCAGCAGCTCGTTGTCTGCTGATGACCCCCGTTCCCCCAAGGACGTTATGGAATCCGGAAGCAAAATGGTCTCCAACCCACTCTTTCTACCCCGTCCGTGTGTCCCTTTTCCCTGACTTCTTTCAGCCATTATTTTTTTGCTATCTATACGTGTGTGTGTGTGTGTGTCAGTGTGTGCGTACTAGCTTCCAAACCCAACTCAGGCTCCGGATGGACAATTTAAATGCTCATTTCCTTCCGCTTCCGTTCGCACTTGTCAACGATCTCATTAAGCGAAGATTTCTGGACGCGCGACTATGGGGTGGGGGTTTTTGGTGCGCCCCCCTCCTTTTTGTGCATCACAAATGAGCAGCCCAGTACAGTTCAAACCACACGCAACACACGAGCAGAGCAGAGAAGGCTCCCAGAGAAAAGACCAACGGATAATGGCGCGTAGCTCATTAGAGTGTCGGAAGCATTTCCGAGCTTCAGTCATTTCTGGTAGAGGTTGGAATTTTGGGTGTCGGTGAGTGCAGAATTTTTGGGGAACCTTCCCGGTGTGATTCCATTTTGCTTGGTTGCACTTTACCGTCCGCTTTGAACGGCCGAGGGCGGCCAAGTTCTATTGGAATGGAACGGGCGTAACGATAAGCTTCGGGAATAATTATTCCCGCTCCTTCGTTGCCACTGGTCCCTTTCTGTTCACGTGATCCATTTCTGGTTGGTTAATCTGATCAACGGTCTGCAAGACTTTTCCCCAACAGCTTATCAGATCATTTCCTGCTTCATCTTTTAGATAGTTTGAGAATAAACGTTCTCATCCAGGAAGCAAAGGGTAGTCAAATGTCCCATAAAGTTTCCTATTTTTCACTATTATTATCTTCATTTTTGCCAGCAAATTTTGATATGTTTTGAAGTTCTCGAATGTTTTTCAAAATTTGGTTTAAACTTAAACAACAAATATTGCTCCTTCCAAGGAAATCCACACAACGATTCTCTCTGAGGACTCACACCTCACAAAGAGAGGCAAAAGTGCTCGCTCTTTCCCGAAGCTAATCAATTGCAAAATGTCAATGTTCCTTCCCCAAAAACCAGCTCCAGTACGAAATTCAACGAAATCGAATTATGTGGAACTGTCAAATCAAAAAGCAGTAGCAACGGTGGGGTGTTTCACCAGGCGAAAAAGTCAAACCACACGGTTGGCATGGTACGAAGGATGGAACATTGGTCCCGGAGCACACCGGGGGGGGGGGGGGGGGGGGCGTAACATTTTGATCTTCGATCTGTGTTCAATAAGTGGAAACAGATTCAAATATTGATTTATTCTCTCGCCGGAATCTAGCGGCGCTCTATGAGGTGTTCATCATTTTTCGTACTGGTGTATAATTTGAATATCTTTTAAATTTTTAAAGTAAAATGCTTTTTACATCAGTTTTCACTCTAATAACCACCCTTAAATTAACAATAATGAGGTTACAAACTATTCAAAAACAAACTCACCGCACAACGCCATCCTTGCTGCCAGCAGCAGCATCAACGCCACTCGAGTCGCCACCCGCCGTCGACATTGCTCCAACGAGTTCCACCATTGTATCCACCGATGTCTACTCTGCCACCCTGCTCACTGGCCGTTCGCCGTTTTCCACCAATCAGCACTGAATTAATTTCTTTTCCGGTATTTCAATTTGCAACACCTTACCACTGCGAAAAAGAAAAGCTTCACTCGGTACCGTTTTACTACCCGATGCATACAGAGCACGTTACTTCCTTACTGTAAACCCCCTTCTTTACACCACTAACATCGCCAGCACCACTAGAACTTCTGACAACTTCGAACCGATCGCTGAACGATTGAATGCCTTCTTTCACTTCGTTGCACTTGCTGCATGTCAACTGCTCGCTTCAGCATCATTGCCGGCGTCGCTGCTAATGCTGCTTCCGGCGAGTATGCACTTCATTACTGCATCCCTTCGCATCAAGGGTTCAGGGCACCACCGTCGTTCTAGTTAGCACCGCACTCCCGAACACTTGTTTCGCCTTGATTCACCGCTTTTTAACAGAGTTCGAATGGTTTTGCCTTAGATTCGAACGGTCCGGAGTGGTGTCGACTGGAAAATGATGTGGCACCCGTT
Source organism: Anopheles stephensi (assembly GCF_013141755.1). Lineage (NCBI taxonomy): Eukaryota > Metazoa > Arthropoda > Insecta > Diptera > Culicidae > Anopheles > Anopheles stephensi. The sequence goes on along the minus strand of NW_023405038.1, from coordinate 47,097 downwards.
CCTATTGATTGCGCACTGTGGAAGTGGAAAAGGGGAAACAGAGAAAGAAACACGTAAAATAAACGTCGATTTTTAAAGGCAAGGTACGATGAAAGGGGTTGGCTTTGTAATGAAATTAAATCGTTTACAAGTTTTGTTTCCTACCTTCGAATACACTTAGTATTCCGAGTGGTTTTGAAGCTACGTGAGAAAAATGCGCGATGACTCTTCAAGCCCAATAAAGGCATTCTGATTGTGTTGCTTCTTAGTGAAAGATAGTTTTAAAGAGGTAATTTTTTTGCTTGCAGAATTTTACCCTTATATATATTTTAAAAATCATCCGCCCACATTTGCTGCTTGAAACAGGGTAAACAAATGGACTACCTTATCAAAGCGGAAAGTAATGGAAAACAAATATGTTTACCAGACCTTCGACCCTTCGATCACCACGCATAGCAACTCAATCGAACCCTCCTTACCCTTCACTGATACTGGCCGTATCTGGGCATTTTAAGCACCGAAATCGGTTCACTTTCGATTGGTTTCATTAACACAAAAACCTCCACCCCCCCCCCCCCCCCCCCCCCCTCAGATTTGCCCGGGGTTGAAAGTGGATGAAAATAAAATATTTTAATCCCACCAACATACGCCACTGTACCGATCACTGCATCAGTCATCGGGTTTGATCCCATTGGCAGCAGGCAATTTCAGTTACACAATAAACCTTTCACACGAGTGCGTTAATTCCAGTAACATAACAAACAGCAGCACCATCCTCGTGATGGGACGGAGGGGGAAGGTGTGAAAAATCGAATGAAAATGCCACCCGCATCGATGGCAGTTAATTGTGTGCCTAGTTGAAGTTACATTGAATGACGCTTCAGTGTATGGAGGCCACGGAAAAGCAATAAAACAATACAAAGAATCAATTTGAACATGATAAACATCGTCCGCGTTTACTATGGTTGTTTTTTTTTTTTTGCTTTGGAAAATTGATGTATTTTATCATAGAATTAAGTTGAGTCAGTACATTTTTTAAACCTTTAAAGGTTGATGCAAAACATTATGATGATGAAGATATCGCTCTTAAGTTAGCCGAAAATTCATTTACCCTTTTAGCTAAAAATTGTACAGCCCGCGAAATAAAAGCACACCCCATTCCCAATGTGGATTAAAGTTAGAGGCAGCAAAAAACAACTCTTGTAACTTTTTCTCAACCACCAAGAAAGACCAAGAAAGAAAGGCATCCTGCATCTTCTAATCTCCCTCAGGGAAACAGAAAAGCAACAAAAAAAAAGCTCTAAGCAAAATGAGAAACTTAATCAGAACTTCATTCATTTGAAGAATGAAGAGAGAGAGAAAAAAAACACCAAACCAAGCAATATTCCACTGAAGGAAACAATATAGATGCAAAAACATATTCTAACAAAACGAAACAACATCACTTAAAACCTCGGGGCTACTTCATTCCCTCACGGTCAATCGACGACTCCTTACTCAATCAGGTAAATAATCCGCTTACTGCCTCGAAAGCCCGAAAGCTAAACGAGATGTTGGACTGTGCGTTCTTTTCTCGTCTGTCTCCCTCTCTCACCCACTCTCTCTCTCTTTTTCTTACAGGTCCAGATTTTCATCATCTGCCACGCATCACAATCACCGCAGCGCAGCTTTCGAGAACGACAAAAAAAACCACCGGTTCGCGATACAGTTGGCCCACAGGTATAATATCACTTTCGGCCCGTCCCGGATGATGAATCGGTTATACTTTCGATGGCTTCATGTTGAGATTTTTTTTTACTTATTTTTTCTGTTGTTATCATTGCGCAACGTGGAGAATATGCACGGCAGATGAGAGAAGAGAAAAATCCCCCTCACCACATTCATTTATGTAAATTAAGCTCAATCCATTCGATGATTTCAGTGTGGCCGGGGTTGTGACAGGAAAGCTCTTGATACTCGCCTTTATTCCGAAATCCCATAATCCCTGGCTTTATTATGTTGAAAACTGGCCTAGTGAGCAGGGAATCGAAAAACCGAGCAACGATGGCTAGATAGAGAGGGACCGATCAAGCCGGTTTTCGTTTTGTTACGCTTTGCACTTATGACAAACTTCACATTTTTAGGTCTTGCGCTGTTCTCTATCGATAATACACCATTTCTCTGAAAACATGTGTATGATCATCCTTATTGCTCAGACAGAAAGCCAAGGCCTTATTCAGAAAACTATCCCTTAACAACGTGTTACAGTTTCCTTCAGCGATACCGGTCACCGGTTTGTTTCCGCTTCGTATCTGCTTATGCGGATGGCTGAAGCGCATTGTTATTGTAGAATTTTCAATCCAATCCATCCACCCAATATCAAAGCTAGCGAAACGTTCGGAAAGCAATCCCTTTGGGGCATCCTTGCCGACAAGTCTATCAAAGCAAGTGCCGCGGTGCCGACCCACTACTAACCGCAAACCGTGTGGTGTGCATCGAATGTGCATCGGTGCGTACTGGGGCACTGGGTGTTTCTGGGTGCAAAATTTTCAAGGAAATCGAAAAGCGTCATGACGGGATTGAGTTACATTGCATTTCGTTTCCTATTATCTGTGTCACGAGTGAGTGATTTTTTAAGGGAGGGATTTTTTGTGTGCTTCGTTAGCGTTCTATGACGAATATTTCCGGCATTTTAACACTTTGTTACATTACTTTACTTGTTAAAAAAAATGAATTTAAAAAAAAAAACTCTTCTTAAAAATGGATACATTCTTCTTAATACAGATACATTAAAAAGAATTGTATTAATACATTTCCCCCTAAACTTTATCAAATAGATGACAATAGCCACAGAGACACTGATTTCTCCCGAAGCCACACACATATTTGCCAAGTTACCAACCACCGATTAGCACAAAGTCACTGCCTGCATGATTAAATGGTCTGTTAAAATGTCCTCTTTTACTACCGCAAGTATAAACCGTCAAACCCTGCGTCAGACGTGTGAGGCAAATAAATTTGCACACAAATTGGTTCACCCAATTACTCAACGACGACGACGCTGCTACCTGACTGCCGCTTAGTCACTGAATATTTCATAAGCAGCCAAACATTTCGGATTTATGCGTACCGTCAGCCCATGTCAATGCATTAAACTATCCGAACGCGTCACATAAAATGGAACGTTTTGCAGAAAACTGGTCGAATGTCTCAACTGGCGCTGCTGAGTCTGTTACGCCTGTAAATGGATTAAGAAGAGGGCCTTTTCGGTTGTGTCGAGAACGACTCATGGGAGTGTAACTATAAAAGGGGGAGAAAAACTCTCCCGTTTCAAAAAGGAAAAAACAATCACGCATACAAACACCGAAAGAAACACATTCGTACACTTGTCCCCGGTACATGTCAAAAAGGTTGACCGGAAAATTGAATGTACCCAAGGTAAGGGCGCCTGTCGAACAAATTGAACACAAATACATACACACACGCCCTCGAAAACTCGAACCGTACCGGCTTCGTAAACGATTTACACTTTTCATGCATTTATAAAACAATACCACCCATGGAACGCCCATCGAAAGTCTGTACCGTACCGGGTTGGATTCAAAAACTGGCTGGCTGGAGATCCTTCTTGTGTTGAGTGTGATTTGGCCGATAGCCAAAGTGAAGGAGCAAGAGCCTTGCGGAAAAATTCCCCCCCTCGAGAGTGTGTAATGTAGCCGTTTTCCCAGCGGGGTCACTGGGATGAATTTTCAAATTGCCTCGTTCATTTTTCATGGCGTTCGACTGGCAGACAGTATCGGCGAACACGAACGGAACGAATAGATAGAGCCGTGTTTTCGTCGGAAGGTCGGAATCGGTCACTCCCCAAACTCGATTCCTGGGAATCCCTTGAGTGGACTAGCTGGGGACTAACTTTTCACCGGTGAGGCCGGCTTTCGTGCCACTTTCTTGCGAGCTGTCATCTCGTGCAACAAAACTGAAATGCGACAAATCAGAACTATAAATAACGTAAACATCCAACCAACGTAGGACAGCACGAATACACATAACCTTTTAGGTGATAGCCCTTGGAAAGGTGACGAGAAGGTTCAAAGGCTGCGCATTGCTATTTCTACGAAGCACAAAAAAATCAAATAGGCAAGAAAGGACAAAAATTGAGTTGACCATTCAAAATGTAATTTGATGGGGTTTTTTATCTACTTGCTGCTTGGACGAGGACCAATTTATGATAGAATCTATTCAAATGCTTGAATAGATCCCCATAATAGTAAGCCTCTGGGCAGATGATGATTTGGTCGAAGGATGATAAGTTGTGATGTGGAATATAAACTTATTTTCATGGATGAAATTGATTCCAAATTGAATTCGAACGGGAAATCCGAATAATCCATTTTTCACAACATAAAGAAATCATTTATATGCAAAAAATACCATTTGTTTCATTATAATTTCTGCAAATTTGTGGCAAAACAATAATTTTGATAAAAAAGGGCATTCGCATGTTATACAAGATTATTAAATTGTTTAAGAACACAAAACTGCAAACTCCTTAAAACTTTTTAGAAGTTTTCTACTAGATAATGTGTCCACATAAAAAAATTCATTCAAATCACTTAATAAAACTATCGAAAGTTTGATAACAACTTTATAAAGATAAAATCTTAATGAAATCAGATAAAACTCCGATAAACTGTGAAATCTTGAAGGCGTTATTCCAGCAAGAGCCCACACCTTTTGCCATATTTTATTGCACGGTTTAATTTATAGCGTTTCATCAGCACGTAGATTTACGATACAACACGCATCACGCCCATCTGTTCCTGTATGCAATGCGGCAACTGCACCGTAAATCTTCACTGCAGATTTATTTCTAACAGTAGCGTTGTGAAATAATTCCGCACAAAATTTTGCGCAACTAGCAAAACCATAACAGTGACCAAAAAACCCGGTACTATGTTTTGATTTATGCTTTCCCACCATATCCATCACATGGTTGGTGAACGCAAATTGGGTAAAATAATCCACCAATCGCTGCATAAGCTGCACTATAAATCCTCTATCACGTTTCTTGCTGCGTCTGATAAGAGTTTTTGGAAATAAACGGATGAAACATTTCCAGTTGAAATTCACATTCATCACATCATTTTTCTACAGCTGTTATACTTGCACGGATGTGTATTCTAATAGGTGTAAATCCGACCATTTTTATGGAATTGCTCTCGTGACACAGGTAACGTACAATTGAGAGTGTCGTTATGAGAAAGAAAACCGGCTATAATAATTATCAACCAACGACTATCTGTACCGAAACACTCATCAGCTCTGTCGCACCAGTTGGAGTTCGGTTTGCATGCCAACCAACTAAGCGAATAAAAGCATCTATTCACATCATATTTCTCTCCTCTATTTTTTTTTAACATTTAATTTTTCGCCAAGCTTACCTTTAGACCGTTCTTTTGTATTTTTTCCCCTCATTCTCATACACAAATGAACACACACTTCTCTCTATCTCGCTGTCCTTACACAGCTTTTGTTTTTACTCGCTGCTTTTCTGCTGCCATTGTTTATGCGATTGTTTGGACCGGTATGCTAGTGCTTTTATTCGTTTTCCACCTCTATTGTTCCACCCGGGCCGTTGATTGGAGTTTTGGGAGTACGAAGTTATTCATCGACATTCACAACGGGCCCGAATGCTTGCGTGCCCCAATACTACTGACAAACGGTCCCAAAAGGTAGAGTGCATGAAATTTCACCTGATTGACACGGCATCTGCCGGATGCCGGGATTTGTGAGTAAAGCCCCACCAGTGTTAGCCTTAGCGTTGGCAATCACTGACTTTGTTCATGATGATTTGCCACCGTGCAGCAATTCGATGGAGACGCCTGGTCTTTCACGAGCACGAGCCTGTAGAAAAACCCGGTCCGTTTGAAGCATATTTCATAATCCTGAAGCGGAATTTCTTAGTACGTGATCTTTATGGTTGCCACTACAGTTTTCACCAATTGCAGCTAAATTTATCCTTCATGATCACAAATCATCTTCATCGAATGGGGCACATCGGTATTTTGCAATAATCAGCATCATCCCATCCCGTCATAAAGCACTATAAAGAACTGGCTTTACACGACAGCAATCAACCAGCATCTTCAACGTAACTTCCAACCACTCCCAAAACAACCATACCAACGTCTTTTTTGTCCACGTACAATACCCCGAATTTACGAAACCTTCTGGTGGTACTTATTCATAATTTACGATCGCTAAAGTTCGTACCAGACCGAAAAAGGCCTTGGCCTTTTCATGCTGAGCTGGCCGGCCGGCTTTACCCGAAAGAGACCCCCACCCCCCGACCCCGTTTTTTACGACAATAATTTGAAGTCAAAAATGCGTGGTGAAACAGATTCCTTCGAGCCGGCCGTTTTGCGCCGGGGGGTGAATTGCTACCCTCAAATCCTAGGCCGCACTTTCAGCCTCGCAGGGGCGTGTTTCGTTTGAAGTTTCACAATGCACGATCCACCGAACCGAACACGCAACGCAAGTGTTTTGAAAATTGCACCAACCGAAGCGAATCCCACACGCTTGGATCATGTTGATGACGGTGATGATGGTGATGGTTGGGTATAACGAACGTACGGACGGAAACAACCGAAAAAATAGCACCGGCCTGCCAAGCACACGAAGGAGCAATAATTTCCAGCACCAGCCAGCACCAATAACCCCATAAGCGCCAGAAACAGCCAGCCAGCAGAAGACCAGTGAGTGAGCAAACGTCCGAGGAAAAAACTCGAGGTCCGTTTCGCCTTTTCGATGGACGATATTTTTGTTTAAGCATTCGGTGGCCTGGGTGCTTATATTTTCCACTAACCCCTCCCCCGGGAGCGCACACTTTCCACTCCTGCAGTTCAAGCACTTTTGCTCGTGGTTTCTTTAAGAAGTGACGCGAACCGCTCGCTGAAGGACCTCGTTTTACGAGCCTTCGACTGCTGAGCGCGCGGTTCTTGTGTGCGATTGTTGGCCTGAAGGCATTGTGCAAGCAAACCATTTGAAGCTCGTTTTGATGCAAGGTTCAGTTTAGGCCCACCACGGAACAGCTGGTTATGTAAATGTTTTATGGACAGCTTCAGATGCTTTCGGCTTGTTACGCAAAACCATTCGACGTAATCAATTTGCTTGACATTGAAGTTTTTTTTACTATCGATGATGAACTATTTCGGGAATACTAAAGGTAACGTTGTAGCGAGGAACCACTTTAAAAAAATGTGAAAATTAAAGGTACTTTTACAGTTCGAAAAACAAATCTTCCAAACATTCAACTTCTTTACCGTAATACTTCACCAATACGACAATGCTGTATACGTAATAATACAAATAGAGACTTAAATTTAGACCTAAAGCAATCGGTTGGGAGGAATTTTCCAAATAATTGTAAAGAAATTTAGTAAAAAAAAAACCTTATTGCTCTTCAAGTGAACTATTGATTGTACCTATATAAAATGTTACTGTTAACTATAATAGATTACGCTTATACTCTTTAAATGCTTACACAAATTAGAGATAAAGCAAAAGATAATGAAAAAGGATTTAAAAAATTACTTTCTATTTCATCTGCTTGTTGCAATCGTTTTTGAAAAAAAAAATATATTCAGTATTTACATACGCTTAGTTTGTAAATTGTTTTTTGCGTGAATATTATTCACAGTCACCACATGCGGTGGTGACAATACGGCATCGGACCGTCATATTTAATAAATAAATAAAATAAATAAAATTTACCTAAGCATATGGTATTTATCAATGGAGACGCCCAGTACTTCACTGATTCACGCAGTAACTTCCTGTAATTATTCAGTTAATCTCCTGTACTGGTCTTCATCTAAAAAAAATTCTTCTTCTTCTTCTTTGTTACTGCATCCTCTCAAGGTCGGGGCCTGCCATTTCTGGGTTTCCTGTGACTTAATTTTTCCCGCAGCTGGATAGTCAGTCCTACGAACGGGGTGGCGGTCTGGGTGGGATTTTATCCCCACCCCTGCCTTATTGGCACCGCAATCGCGTCCATCATTGAACAGCCGCGAACTCGCTAACATATTATAATCAGTATTTGAATACACTTATGAGAATAAGCAATGGAGGCGCCCAGTACTTTAAATATCATTTTAATCTAAAAAGTTTATTAAAAGTTATTCCCTTCAAAGGTACTGTTTTTTTTTCAAAAATATGCCCTTATAATTTCACAATGTTACAAATGTTATCCATAAAACTATCAAACGTTCAGTAAAACCTCCTCAACCATAGCTCATAGAGCAGCGGATTAAGGATCAGTGCGCTTGAGTACATTTTGGACTACATTATTAATTTGCACCACCAACAACGGGAGGCTCAAACCATTTTTAAACCCCCGGGTGAACCCGTCAATCCATCATCAAACAACAAAAAATCCAGCTACTAAACATCATCTTTGCTCAGATTTTTCACACTCGAGTACACACACTAAGCAAAAGCAACCCCTCTGGTTCGGTTCGGCAGACGAACTCACGACGATGGGGAGGAGCAACATAAAAGAGTCATATTTCGAACAGGGCAAAAGCTTACGCAATTATAATCTAAACCCTCGGCCAAAACCCCTTCTCACTCCGCACTGTAAGGCAGAACAGTGCGTTCAGTTGATTTTTCTTTCCCCGTTTATCCCATCCCACTGCTCGAGCATTTAATGACCGGAATGGTGACGGAAATCGTCCTGAACTTCATCCGCACCCGGGTACAGCTGGCTAGCTGGCATCCGCACAGACGAAGCGATAGAGTAGCAGAAGTGATTAGAAAACTTTTCCCAGCACGGCTTGGCGCGTTGCAAGTATGCAAACTTCTCTTTCACTCCATTTCACCCGAGTCGGGCTAAGGGACCTTCTGCAGCACATAGACACACAGCAGCAACATTGATGGGAAGACACGATGGGCGAGGTGAAATCAACTTTGAAAAACGATTTTCCGAAAGATGCATGAGGCGAACGGGTTGTGTCGAAAAACAAAATAACTTATTGCTTTCCCTTTTATCAACCGCTTCTTCGGTCGAAGTTTGCAACTTCGCAATCGTTCTTCTACTGGTGCATGCCCAACCCAACCAAAGTCACTCAAGTGGAAAGTTCGATGGATTTATTACTGCCGTAAGAGATTTCATAAATCTACTCCCGAAAAGCTAGGCGTCACGGGGACAGCATTCACTGTGGGTTGACTAAATTTCACTCCAAATTGATATTGAAACTCGCGGGGAGGGACGTCGAAAAAGCTGCCTCTTTAGAACATTAAATTTACTACATCCAATAGAAATACTTGTAAACATTTCCTGCACTGCCGGTGGCACAGGTAATACACCTTCTGAGCTAACTTTATTCATAAACGTCACAGTGGAATTAAATTAAAATCACTTCCCAGCAACGGGAACAATCAAATCAATCCCCACTTTTGAGCAAACGTGCTACATCAATCAGTTTGACAAATATTTCCGGCACTTCACGTTGCGAAAAAACGCGCCCGTAAAGGAAAGTGATGGCATATCATAGGCCTGCCCCTACAAAACGGACCCACAGACCAAAAAACCTCAAGAGATTGAGCAGGGATGCATTTTTAATTATCCGTCACTGTTTGCCTGCGTTTCGTGCGAAGCGATCCTCTTAAATCCCGCTCGCTCGACGTTCGCTTATCATTGAAACACGCGCGAAGAAGATCATGAAAAATGTGTTCAGTTTGACTTAATTTAATTAAAAACTTTTCGCCTGCCCCTCGTTGCCGCGGGCGATAACTTTCGGGCGAGAAATTGGACACCGATGATGGAAAGTGAGGCGCAATTTGAGTGCTTTCCAGTTCAGGTTGATGGTTCGAGTTCGTCACACACCGTCTGCTACAGAGTGTCACAGAGCTGTAGGTGTTCGGCGTTCGGTCCTGAAGACCTTCAAAGCAGTGAGACGAGTGTGACGGACGAGTAAAAACACTGAGCATTATATTGTGTTGCTAATGCTAAGGAGAAGAGATCGTGTTCGTAGCATTGAAATGTACGAATTATTTTGTATTTGTCGTCGAAAAGATCTTTGCCTAAGTGAGAGTATAATTTTTAATTAAAAAGCTAATCAAATAGATCACTTTTAATGGCCACCAATCAATATTGGAAATGCAATCGAGAAAGACTGTGAATAATTTATTTATTTGAACTTTCTAATATCATGCTCAATTCTATAGAGAAGTGAACATTTTTATTGCTAAGGGACGGTAAAATCCATTGACGCTGATGAAGAAACCGGAGGGTTTATCAATTGTTGGGTTCATCATAACGAATCTGGGAATCAGGGTGCAAAATTTCCGTTGAAATCATAGAAAGTGTGCTCAACAAGATGGACATTGATATACAAAGCTTCTTCACCGGCCCTCATCTGAGGAGGTCCATCCAATTTCAATATGTCAAGCTGTCAGAATTAAAACCTCAAAAAGCTTTTGAAAAATTTCTCTCCGACTATGTGCTCATGTACGATCAAAGGAACTAATATTTGATATCAGAATTTTGAAAATAAACCTTCTAAAAATCTCTCTTCAATATGCTTACGGCCAATACGAGGAAGCTACTGAACGTCAATGATAAGAAAGAGCTTTTTAGGCAGTCAGGGTTAAGGATTCAAATAACTGTCGTAAGATCACTTAGGACTTTAACGGACGATCGATATGCGCACAAGTATTGTGTCAGACCAGTTTTATTGGAGAACATTATACATTTTGAAGTGCTTGACATATCTCAATTATAGTACCTGTCAATAATACATTTTAAAAAGCCTTTTCACCGCACTGTGTATAACGTGTCCATCTAAATTTAAATTTAAAAATGATTTATTACAACTCGGAATTGCAATTGCTCGAGCACAAAGCCACATTCACCCATACCCATACGCTTCACCCCATTTCGATCCTCTCGCATTGGTAAATCGAAAATCTATCGGTGAAGTACTTCATCGAATCACCTGAATCACAATCGTACCTACCTTACGTACGGAAGCTAATAATAGAATCAATTTCCTATTTCCCACTCCCTACCCCAACAGCAAAGCTTCCGTTTGTTTACCTTTTGCTACACCATTCAGGACAATTCCTTGCGCATAAATTCTATGTACAAAGCCACATCAAAGATTCCAGCCCTAGCCCCACCTAGGCAACCCGGGGTGCCACAAAGAATCGCACCATGCAAACATCAATCGGACGCACGTGATGGAACGTCGTACGAATGTCCTTAAGGTTGCGGTGGAAATAAAACTTGTTCTTAGCCGGAAGAAATCATCATGTCCTAAGAATCGTACAACGTTCGTGTGAACGAGCTCGAAGAATTGTATCCTAATGCACTTTCCATTCGGCCCACGAACAATGAACCTATCCGTCGTTTCTATTGTAAATCCTCGCAACAGCATCCAACGCTCCAACTCGACATGTGCAACCGTTCATCAAAGTGCATCACATTGCATTGTCCGTTTCAATCATCCGGTTGCTATCAAAGAGCTATCAAAAGCGCATCGATCTAAAACTAAGCCCCACAGCCCCGCCACATCCCGCCAATGTGCCCGGTGCCGTTTCAGCAATGTCAATTTTCAATCACAAATGCACTCACTGTCAAAGTCGGGCCGATGCGAGCTGCCCACCACAAACCCGGCACACGAAACTGCACATAATCAATCCCATCAATCTTCTTGTCCAGCTCAGCGCCAAGATGGTGCGCACCACAATGGGTTCGACCGGTCGGAAAGCTCCCCGGCCGGCTCGGCGCTCGGTTGATTACCGGCTGGTGGTCCGGCCCCGGTGCCGACCGATGTAATCACCGCAACAAATATGGCCGCACAATCGAAACATCAAACCCGTGGTGCAGGATCATGTCAGTCGCAGATGTGGCCCGGATTTCGGTTTCGATGCCGGGGCCATTGCCTGCTGTGCGTGTCTGTGTGTGGTGAGCACTTGAAAAATGATGTATGAAAGCAAACGGGGAAATGGGAAAAATTGTTCACAAACGCTTACTCCGGCTCGCTCAAAACAATTATCGCACCCATCATCATTTTCCAGGCTGTCCGGGAACCTGGGCGAACAACCAATGTGGTGGGAGGGGGGGGAGGGGAGGATTTTCACCCAACCGTTATCATCACCAGCATGCGTTACGTTACATTTCCGGATTGGATTGTATCCAAAACCCCCCGCCGGGCAGCCGTTTGAGGTGGGATCAATGCGTTTCTCTCCCTCTCTTCTAACTCACTGTTTAATCCTCGTCCACTCAGTGCCCAAAAATTCCAACCAAGCGGAAAATGGCACAACAATGCGGAAATGCAATTCCCGCTTTCGTGAGGGAAAATTTTCAATCCGCTCACCCAGAAATGCCTATCATTTGCATCCGGTACACCGACGAAACCAGCTGTGGCCTGTGCAGGAAACGTCCACTCACACAACATCACACTAATCCACACTGAGTGGTGACGACACACAATGAGAAAAAAAAACTAAAACGGACTGTCCTCTGCCTGAAACTAGAGGAAACAGTTCTACCAAAAGCGAATGGCTTGTACTGTCGTACAATATTATCTTTCTAAACCTCAAAAACATCGAGAATCAAACTCAATCGAATGCAAAAAGGGGCGAGCTTCAACTAGGGATGTGTGAATTGTATCAAGAGCTTTATCTCGTCTCCCCTCATGCCTCATTGTCTCGTTCAATCTCCATATTGTATGATTTGCATGAAAGATTCTTTGTTGTGCATTGCTCACGTGGAAAACTGCATAGCCAAAGCGAATGCCGATTGTATGTGTGATACACAACACAACCAGGCTTGGAGGACACGGTGCGAATTATACGTGTGAAATTTAAGGAAGATTTGTTTGAAATGTAAATGAGCTTCACTTACAGATGGTTTTGGAGAATTTTAAAGCGACATTGCAATGCAATATTTTGGAAAATTTGTTGGAAAAATTATTTTTAAAAGCATCAGAATGTATTTTGTGATTAAATTCACAAGAATTTCAATCAAACTCAAAAACGAAATAATCCAAACCGTAATGAATTGCCGAGAAACAGCTCATTATCTTCAATACTTGGGAAAAAAGGGGAAATAGCTTTTTGGGACGGTGAGACAGTGACGGTGGGGCGGTCCGGTGGCCGTGGCGATAACGGCGCAGGACTTCACACGGCAGGACCGGGGTTCCAATCCCTTCTAGACCGCCTCCCCGTACGTAGGGCTGACTACTTTGCTACGGGTAAATTAAGTCATAGAAAGCCAGAAATGGCAGGCCGGAGAATTCTAGAGGTTGTAGTGCCAAGAAAGAAGAAGAGACAGTGATTATTGTCGAAGCGACTATATATTATCTTTGTCCCATTCTAAAAAGTCAAATTTACAAGTTCTTAGGGATGAACTAGGAACCTTTGTGTTACTTCTGGATTTTGGTTCACATTTTTCAATTTCTCAACATTTTAATACATTTGTTATACAGAACTGTAGGAACTGACTTCTCTTTCTATCCCTCCCTCTCTCTCTCACTCTCTATCTCTCTCTCTCTCTCTCTCTCTCTTGGCCCAACTAGTACACTAGTCCTCACTACGCGGATGACGGTCCGGATAGGATTTGAATCCCGATGATGTCGTTTGAAAACCTGTACCGTTATTGCCTCTACCATCGAGCCACCCCTGATGCGGAACTAACTTTTTACACCCCTTAAAATGCTCATAAATTCTCCTTGAAACCCTTGAAAAGAGTTAACATATTGCAACAAACTCCAGCTAAACTTCGAAAATTTCCACTTCATTATACTCCAATTCCAATAGAATATACAAAAATGGTTCGAATTATGGTAGTTTATTAAAAAAAAAATCCGTGTATCTAATAGCTTGAAATTATTTTAACAAAATTCCAAGCTCAGAGATATCGAATAAACTACACCAGACTGACCTAGAGGCTTATTTTTAGCCTGTCCTTCTATCGACCATACATGATACGTTCGAATCGTGCCAAAACGGTTTCACGTGGCATATGATACGATTATAAATTGATACCTTTTGGCAATCAGCCTAAGCCTCGAACAGAAACAAACCCCTGACTAAATTGAAAAGAAACAAATGATCACGCTTTTGTTAAATGGAAAATAATAGAATAAATAAACACAAGAGAATCTTACAGAGTTTAAGTTTTCCGACATTTTCCAAAATACTTCCAACGCGACGTTCCTCTGAATAATACTGCAACAATATATTCCACCATACGTAACACCCTTCACAATTTCGCATTTTTAACTCGTGCAAAACCTCACAAAGAGCTCCACACACACACACACACTCATACGCTATCGTAACGTTAATAGATTGTATATTTATGCTGCAAATATCAACCACTGCGTTACTGCATTTACCCACTTTCACCGGGCTTTACAATTGTAAAGAATCAATTTTCACACTACACCGCTCGCTTATCGCATTCTCTAATTAATATTTATGCTTCGTTATACGGGACTCGATCCAGCTACCAGCTACGTAATGCAGCAGCGAATGCAATGAACTTACGCCAAAGCACAGAAACTTCCATTGCACGGTTCCCTGCTTTTTTGCTTTTTCTATTTTGCACCAGCCATCGTGTGCCTTTTTGAAATTAAATTCCTTCCTTCTGGTGGTGGTGGTGGTACAATGGGAAAAAGGAAACATTCGTGTAACAAACACACTAAGCTTTTTTTTTTACGCAAGTAATGAGCAGCCTCGGTTCGTTTGGTGTGTTGGTGGTGGTGGTGGTGGGCCAAACAGGGCAAACAATAAAAGCGCGAACCCGTCAACCAGTGCCGGATATTACGTTCGCTATTTGATTCCGCTGCCGGTGCGTGGTGCGAATATCTTGCACCGCAATAAAATCAATCCGACTCGATAACGTCGAGCGTAATGAACCTGTTTTACAGTGTGCCGCAGGTGTTTGTCATTATTACGTACGACGGTGGATTTTATGGAGTATTTTAGCCCCATTTTAAAGTGAGTTTTCTAGGGGAGAAAATACAGTTTAATTAGATGCTACAGCGTTTGCTTCGCCCTAAAAAACATTATCATCCTTTAAAAGACATTTTTAAACTAATATTTACATGGACAGTTATAAGCATAGCATAATACCATTAGTATTGAGGAATTATTTATAATTATTTATAAATTTTTCAAAAACTATATTAAATTAAATACATAACCATATCAACAAAAATCCTAGAATTACATCCATAATTTATAATAATCGTGGACTGTCTCAATATTAATATCATAAACTATTTTAATATAACACACTGTACATCCATAGAACGCTAAAGCTGCACTTGCATCCAACACACTAGACCACAACGTTAATGGACACACACACTAGCGTACTCTCATCCGCTCGACCGGAAAGCATTCAATCGGTAATTATGGCCACGACCCTCTCGGAAGTGACCCATTCACCGCGAACGCTTATAGCCCCATCGTTCGACAGCACATCCTACCGACCGTAACCCATTCTTACCCGCTGCACTGTGCATTCCTGTCTGTACAGTCAATATTATTTTAACCTTCTCCTCCACGTATAACCTCAGTTTTTGGCGAATCGCGAAAGAATGCGGCAAAATCCGTACCAAAAGTGAACTGATAGTCCAGTCAACGAACTGCAAGGGACAGCCAACAACTACGCCCTAACTACGCTTGTTAAGCAACTGCGAGTGCAGATAATAGTCACTTAAATTTATGACCCATGGTGACACATCCCACCCAAGTATGGCGAGTTCATTGCATGCTTGCAGTGGAATGTGTGCATTCCAAACAGAGGCGATTCTCCATTTTTGGAGGCAGGATATCGGTAATGATGATGACGATCGTCACTTTTTAAAATTCTTGAAGCCGCGTGCAAACTAAGTTAAGTTCAAGAGATAATGGATATTTGAAGCGCGGTTTAAGGGCGATTTGGGCTTTTTGACTTGCGGACAAAGGAGAATTGATACTTATAACCAGCTCCAAATCCCTCAGTAAAGGGCATCAAATAATCTGGCGATTAGTTAAAGGTACATGGACCTCATACTGCGTACACTAAGCAAAGAACGATGAGCAGCATTGCTAACTCTCTAAGATCCCAACAAATGGGAAATTTTTTCATGGATTTCTATTAACAAGGAGACCTTAGCCATGTTAGACTCAACAACATTTATTTGAGATCGTTTTTATAAATAAAACTAAAACTTCAAATTGGTCGGGAAATATAATGAAGTCCTATTTAAACGAAAATCTTTCGATATATAATATATAAAACAAGGAAACTTATACTGTTATCTATTATATGAAGTAATTTAAGAAATTTTGCAGAGAAATCTATGTAGAGTTGTGATACACAAACATAGTTTTTTACGACACCTTTTTCTGGTGAGAAGCACACGCGAACCCGTAAGACAATAAAATAACCATAACAGACAGACTAAGCCATCGATTGAACCTGACGGTAATACTCTCGATTAGCTGCAGACATTTTTTTTGCTTCTTGCTGCAAGCAAAATCAATTCCACCACTCCTGTCATACTGAAACTAGTTGCAAAACACACAGCAAGACAGAAAGAAACACATCAGAAAAGCAGCCCACATAGTACTCTTATCTGGCGGAGGGATTAGGTTGATCCGTGTATCAAACTCCGCTTTCGCTTCCGTTCCACGTCCGTTCGGACGGTTTTGTTTATATTGTTTGATTACGTTTCACGATATATACATTTTTTTGTGCTTCGTCCGAGCGTCCTTTCCCTCAATACGCTATCGATGGATTACTGGTCAATTTATTATTCAGTATCCAGTTTGTTTACACATGTATTTTTATCCGGGGTGAAGCACTACTGCTGGCGGTGGCTCACTAAGCAAGATTATTGAAGGATAATCGGAAGGAAACTGAAGCAAGCAGACAACCTCTGTTGGGCGTTAAAATGTAATAACCAATAAACGTTAATCATTTGAAGCTTTAGTGAAATTACTGTTACTTTACTTAACCAAAATATGATGAAGGAGAACTCTTTGAATAAATATTAGTCTCTTACTCAGAACTCTGACCCTCTCGAAGAATTACGGGTCCAAAGTGCGGAATGAACTACCACACTAAGTAACTTTACCTAATTCCAATTTCTGAAAAGATTTCTATGAAGGAAGAACCTCTCCGCCACACACGCAAAAACACGCGCACTAGAATGTGCTCATAAAATCTGCCCATAGTTACCACTTCATACTTTATGACGACCCAACGTCAATTCTGGACGCTCTGAAAGCCCGGTGCGTTGCAACGAAAAGCTACCAGCACGAGGACACGCAGTGAAGGGTTTGCTATCGCGGGGGGCCGTTTTCCGCTACCTAGCCAATCCGTACCGTAAGTAGCACGGGCTTGAAGATGATGTCGGTGAGATGAAATTACTTTTTTATTACAAAACTTTCCACCGCCACGCTTATCCCGGTACCGTGCTAAGCCCAGTGGTGCAGCAGACGCCAATCCCACGGGGACCTTTTTCCTCGAATGGGAAGCGAATTTGAAGTGATATGAAAATTTGAAAGGATTTAATGCTCGGGCCGCCCCACAACGCGGTCGGGTCGGGGAACAGGCAGAGTAAAGTTTGATGACGCTCTGGAAGGGAAGATTTGTTGCTTCGTAAAGCCCTTTTTCCTGCCCGTAGCTGATGCAGTAGTTCGCCTAAACCAACCTGCTTCACATATTCTGTGCGTGTGTGTGTGTAGTCACGATTTTTTACTTCCCTCCCAGAGGTATCTTCAAAATTGTACTATACCAAGGGGCTGGTCCGGAGAATCGACAGGTTTTCCTGTGACAACTTTCTTCCTGAGCTAGCTTCATTCAAGATATGCTCCCAGTTTTCATCCGAGGCGCTGTGCTTGCTGGATGAAGTTCTAGGTTGATGATTGATGGATGTTTTATGCGAGACTACACACCACAAATAACTTGCGCTAAGAACCGTCTAAACCTCAAGTGTGTTTTTCGCCAAAAGAACACTTCCTACACGGCTGGAAGAATCTTCAAGAATCAACAATCTTGAAGCCCCAAGTTTCCTTTGTCATCTTCGTTCTATGGAGAGTTGAATATTAAAATTGAACCATCATACTGAGCACGATACACTGGGCGTGACTTCGCTAACATAATGATGTCAATAAGGTGTTTTTTTTTTCTACACAACAGCACAGGTCAACCGATAAGCCAGGACGCCCAGAATAGTCAAGGGTGTAAAGGGTCAAAGGAAGAAAACTTGATAAAGCTCTACCATTCCTCGTGTCCGGTGTGGTGTGGTTTTTGAGTGGCTGCAAAACATTATCTAAAAGCCTTGTAAGTTAAAGGTTCAGTTTAGGATTTGCAAAACCGGATGGACATCCATGGACAGTAACACAACCGGTAACCCCTGTTGGTTGATGATCGTTTTGAAGTAAGCTTGCGAGAATCATGAAACCACATCAAACGTCAAGGACGTTGGGACCGTCTGCGGGAACGTTTATGGTTAAAGTATGGACAAGAACTTCAAACCTCAGGAAAATATGTTTCCAGGAAATTCTAGTATTCTTACTACGATGTTAGTGGAGCTCCAGGAAATTAATTCTATAGCATCTTGAACAGCAAAGACACCCTTTATGAGGCTGCATCCTCTCAATCCAGTTGTAATGGAGCATCATTATGCTTGGCCTGTTTACGTCTTATGAACTATTCTTCAATATACCTAGTAATATCCTGGACTTAGTCATACTAACTTAATCAGTCCATCACATTGTCTCATCTTATCCTCTATCCTGAACGTTCTCCTCCATCAAAGACTATCGAAATTCCTACAGTGGTTGAAAACTAACCCCCAGAGCCGTTGATTGAATGAAATGGGACCTTCTGACGGTTACATTTTATCACCCCATTTGCCCTATCATCAATCCCCATTACTAGACGACCATGTGGTGAGTAACTATGTAGGAACAAAAACCAGGACCCGCCAAACTAGATTTCTCTCATCAATATTTCCAACCCAGTCCATCCAATCTTTTCTCCCTTTCGCAACAAGCTACAAGTAGACCGGTTCAGTAAAGACTCCAATCCGTTATGAATTCCCAATACCGGAGCTGTGATAAAGGCTTTCTTTTCCATGTTCCCCCGTCCTTCAACTTTCACCACCACATCCGGTGGCAATGAAGCGACCGCCCGACACTGAATCTATTCTGACAAAACAAATTGTTTGAAGATAACCCACCGAAATGGGGTTTGACATTCTTCGGTGCTTTTTATGTTCGCAGCCCGTCCGATAAATAGGCACAGCCATCAGTGAGTGTGTGTTAACACTGTTTCACTTAAGGAGGTTAGGAAACGACCCGACGTGGAGAGCGAAATTCTACGAAGGCATGTGGATGAAGTGACACACACACACAGAGAGAGTGAGATGGGAATGACCATCGCCCAAGGATCGCAACTTTATAACGGCCATATTTTACTCTCGCTCCCGGCTTCATTCGCCCGAGCCTTGGTCGGTGGCTTTAAACGTGGCCCAAAAACGAAACCTGACCCTTCGGAACCTGCCAACACCGGCTAGACTGCAAATCCGTCGTTAGTGGTACGGTGGGAAGATACTGGCGGACTGCTTCACCCTAATACCCCAAAAGGGAAAGGACTTTGTCAGCCGGTGCTGGGTTACAGTCCCGAAAGCAAGTCACAGCAAAAAAAAACCCGCTGAACCCCATCTCGCCTAGGAGAAGAAAACCCGATTCCATAAAGAAGGATAATCGAGCTATCCCGTGGTTGACCAATCAGCCTGCTAAACGGGATGCTTTACAGGATGTCTATACCAGTGTCTGTGTGTGTGTGTATGTCTGTGTGCACGAAGGATGTGGTGTACATCGATAAACGGTTTCAAAAATGCACTTTACGTGTTAGGTTTTCTCGCATCGAACAAAAACTCCCTTCCCGAAGGCACTCACTTAATCATCGGCCGTTCGATGATCCCAGGAATTTTACGGTTCATTAAATGTTGAAAAAAAAAATGGTGGGTACTGAAGAGGAAAACGGATTGTTTTTCCGAGAGGAAAATTCCGGATTCGTTTTTTTTTTTTTTTTGCTGCTCACTTTTCTCAAACAACCCCCAGAGCATCTTCGGTATGGTGGAACCCTTTCTTTGAGCTTTATTGCGCGCCATAATGTTGGAGCACCATGGGTTTTATTTTTCCATTTTATCAGCGATCACATTTCATTATTTGAAGCGGGTTTTATTAAATCGAACGGTTGTAAAATTATTTTAATAACCGTGGAACAAAACTTTTCTTATTTCATTTACCAATTGGAAAAAAACAATGTTTCAGAAGCAATTTTTCCAACCATGATGGAGTCAGACATGAAACCTCTAAGAGCTTTCAGCATCACTCTGGAAGGGCTCTTCATAACTTTCTAATTGCATATAGCATTTTTCACAGTACTATGCAACATATCCTTCTGCTTGCAGCCATGAAACATTGCCTCCAGTTGGAAAAACTCCCAAACAGAAAAAGCCCACAACCCATTCAATATAAAGAAACGATCCTACCCGTACAACACAAAAATACATCATCACTCTTTTATTACTCTCGAACCCGTACCGACCGGGCAGTTGAAAGAAAGGGGTACTTTTTACATTAAATGCAGCTTACGATGATCCCTCTGAGCCACAGCATAATGGATGATAATGGGACGAACGGCAGTGAGAGGAAACTAAAGCAAAAAACCTCCACCCGACCTGAGTACCGATCATCCACCGGCTAACACGGTAAGGTGATCAATATTGATGTGCTGCGGCGTAACCGGACTCCCCATCCACAACCCATCAACCCAGCAGCCCTACCTAGTTGATGAGAATGAGGGAAAAATCCTGCCAAAGAAAAAGACCAAAACTGCTCGCACGGCTTTTTTTCTATTGAAGCCGCTCGTAATGGTGGCTGTAACGAACAAAAAAAAAGTTGGGCTGCTAAAAAAACAAAACATCGGCATCGGTCCCCCGGATGTACCAGAGGTACCAGAGGCCAGACTCCCAGCCCCTACGGTTCCCAACAACTAGGGAGCACTAGGGCTCGTTCGTGCCGGAAATCCCTCAACCGCAGTGTTTTGCGAAATATCATGCTGTGCTGGTCAGTTTTTAAACCCAATTTATGGTGCATCCGATTAGCCCCACACTCGACGGTTGCTGGCTGCGATGTAAAACTTCCGCCTCGCAGGGTTCGAGAGTGTCAGTGTTTTGCAGGTACGGAGCTGTAATAAAAAAAAGAGAACGATGTTCTACACACATGCACACATGGAAGGTTTGAGAGGTTTAATGTCCATGCAGTCATCGTAAATGGTTGTTGACTTGGGTGGGGATAACGTACGGTGGTTTTAATTTTCGTCTCACCCCGCACCAAACACAAAAGCAAGTAATTTTCCTAATGCAAACCCGCACAATAATTCGCACATGTATCAAATTGCTTTAACGTAATGGAATGATCATAAGGACTGCATATTGTTGAAGCACAGACATAATCTTTTCTTTCCCATTAAGCTCTCAAAGCACAATGCACATATCTAGATCGTAGTAGATGTTTGATCTTTTCAGCTCCTTTTACGGACTCATGGTTGTAATATGATTCTTAGCCTAATGGATATTGAGGATAATAAATTGGAGCTGGCAGACTTCATCAAATTAAATAGCGGATTGAATGAATGTTAATATTTGCTGGCTAGAGTCATATAAGTATTGAAATTGAGCTCCAAGTATGCTGATTGATTAAGCTTTGATCTTCCAATTCCTTAATGAGATACACATATTGAGTAATTTTCAAGACACTTATACTTTTCCCGGTCTCTAAATCTAGTTCTTAGTAGCTTAGTAGTCATACTAGGCCATAAGGCATATTTAATTATGGAGTTTTATTGGCTGTCATTATTCCGCTTATCAGAAGTTCTCAATTATCTTGAACTTTCTGGAGCTCGTATCAACACCATCACTTTTGACCATCAGAAATTTGGGCCTACAAAGCCTACTCTGTTCAAACCAAACAAGACTTTACGGGTGGAGTCATCCGATGTTATTCTTATGAATATTCCCAGCCCTCCGGAGACTGAAGTGTCTAATTTGCTACACAATGGTGATATGGACAATGAGCCATCTGCTGCTTGGCCCCTGGCCCGTTTGGAATCCGTCCAGCGCAAATTCACCCGGTTCGCTTTGCGCTTCTGGAGGGTTCAAGTGGACTACGACGCTCGCTGTGCACTTTTGGGTATCGAGTCGCTGAACCAGCGTAACTACAACGCCCAGAGACTGTTTGTTGCGGGACTTTTGCACTACCGGTTCGACTCCCCAACACAATTCAATTCAACAATTCGCGACCTTGGCCCCCTACAGACACCATCGATACCGCGCCATGGTCTAGCGCCGTGGTCTGGCCAATACAATATCCTGGGCCTTCTAGTCCATCTCGCCATTAGTCCACCTCAACTCTGGATTACGGGTCGTCCAATGTCATTTTCATGACGAGCCTATCAAAGCCTGTTCAGTGAAATTCGCTGAAAATAGTGAGGTGACAATATATCGCATCTAAAAAGCCATTTGAGTCCTTTTTAGTTTTTTGGGTAATCCTACTGAGCATCTTGCACTCGAATTTTGTGAATTTTGAACAGAAGTTATATCATAAAGCAATTCCACTAGAGGACGAGGCTATTACGATACGAATCTATCATTATTCTTATAGCCAATAGACTTTAATTCACTGTTGGCTCACTTTGCAAAGATATCAAAGTGGATCAACTACGTATCCTTACTTCAAAATCCAATTAAAAACCCTAAAAATTACAAACTATGTTTTTAACTACCCTAGCATGTATTTGTTGGTTTTTTATACTAACTCTTTACTCGGCAAACTTTTCGTTCCCGTACTCT
Source organism: Anopheles stephensi (assembly GCF_013141755.1). NCBI lineage: Eukaryota > Metazoa > Arthropoda > Insecta > Diptera > Culicidae > Anopheles > Anopheles stephensi. The sequence continues at coordinate 24,208 of NW_023405038.1, read as the reverse complement.
TCGTTAGCAGCAAACGAGAAGTTTCCAAATGTTCCAAATGCTCCCCCCCCCCCCCCCTCCCCGAAAAAAAAACCTCCAGCACCCGCGAGTGTATTGTTATTGATTTATTAATGAGCTTAGTTGTTTCGTCCTGCCGTTTTTTTATTATTCTTCGTCCAGTTCTCGTTTTCTTGCGATAACTTTTAACGACCATTTGCACCGACTGTACCGGCCTGGGAAGTTTTTCTTTCGCAAACAGTGAAATGGATTCTAATGGTGCCAGTTGCCATCGCCGGGCATCAAGCTCAGATTGTATCAATTAATAATTAATCGGGCAACGATTTTCGGTATCTACCAAGATAGTGAGTGGCCATCCGCCGGGTGTGCGCGTGTGTGTAACAGCACAATCTCGAGCAAATACAAAACTGTACACTACAGCACTAGGCCCAGTTACAGGGAAGGATTCGTTTCGATTCACCTCGTGCGGGTTTGCCTGCTTTCGCCACTTGTTTGCCTTTAGTCACACTCATTCGTATCCTTGGTAACGAACGATCGATCCGCCGGGTGCTTTGTTTTATTATTTGCAGACCAACCGTTTCAATTACCGTTGAAAGCATCACAAAACTACCACCTCCGTCAATGATCTCCCGTGGTTAGCACACACACAAAAAATAAACCACTTAAAAATGAAATATTTTCCAAACGAATCGATTTTAGCCGCGAAATGTTTCGAAACCTAATCACCTGCAGCTGATTGTTTCATTTAATAAAACGTTACCGAGACACACTATACCCCGTCAGCCTGCGGGGCGTTACGTTTTGCGGGGTTTCATTTACATTTTTAATGGCTGTTCGCATAATAACCTCACTAACCGGTCACGCTCTCCTGCTGCTGCTGCTGCGTAGTAATGGCCGAAGCATAAAATAGGGGAGGGGACAAAAACAAAAAGCTCACCGGACCAAACCACATAAACAACGTAAAACAATACAGAACGGGATGGAAGAAAAACGCGTGGAACTTCATGTTTTCCCCTGGGGTAATCAATCAAACAAAAATCACGCAACTTCTCGCTTACCTGCAGGGGAAAACCGTGCCGGGGTATGGTTCCCGGTCCTGGCAGGCATACCGAGGACTCGCTGGCTGGGCGAAATTTGTTACACAATGTGACGTGATTTTCCACCACGCGCCCACACACATACATAGAGTTTCGGTTTCAATCATCGACCGTGCCGTTGCGGCAGCGAAAGACGGAAATGTTGATGCAGCTTCCGAACAAATATCGTCCAAAAATTCCCCGGCCAAAACCAGCCACAAATGCATCCACTTTATTCGGTGCGAAAAAAATGCTGACAGGAAAGAAAATAAAACAAACGAATTTTCCCGCAGTTCCAATTATTTACACCCGCACAGGAAGGGCTGTACACAGTTACCACACATACACACATTAATTGCTAATGAATCGAATGAAAAATCATTTACAAATGAATAATGCTCGTTTCTGTGCGTTGGAAGGATGTTAATGAATGTGTAACCAAACGTGCACAATCGGTTGAGCGCGGAAATCATTATGTAATTTCGGCGAATTTCCTTCACGTCTTTTTTAACCCAGTACTACACATGGTGTGGTTTTGTGAAAATGGTGGAAAAGTTTGGCGTAGAAAAAAATCCTGTTCACGGTTAAACAACAACGCTGGTGGTACGTAACGTTACACGGTCTTTGTGTATGGGTAATGTTCAGGAAATTTTTGATTTTTTATTTTGTTCAGAGCCAAAAGTTATCAAGCTTTTAATTAAGAAACAAATTTACAGCAGAAATGTTTTTCGAATTAACTTTAACGACTCAAAATGTACTGCTGAAAAGGTCGTTTCAATTCATATTTGAATTATTTTGATATTAATAAGGAATATTCCTGATGGTTCTATCCTCAATGTGAAATACAGATGATAATATCTAAATATTCTTCTTCTTTCTTGGCACTAACAACCTCGAGAGGTCTCGGTCTGCCATTTCTGGCTTTCTGTGACTTAATTTTATCCGTAGCAAGGTAGTCAGCGCTACGTACGGGGAAACGGTCTAGATGGGATTTGAACCCCGGTCCTGCCGTGTGTAGACCGGCGCCGTTATCGCCTCCGTCACCGGACCACCTCCCCCCAGTTATCTTTTACTTAGAAAAGACCGCGGCGGGCCGGTGGTAGAGGGGTTCACCGGGGCACAGGGGTTCAAATCTCATCAGGACCTTTCCCCCGTAGAGAGAACTGACTATCCAACTACGACGCATCATTAAGTCCAGTGAGCCAGAAACGGCAGACATGACCTAAGAGGTCGTTAGGCCAAAAAAAGAAGAAGAAGAATACCTAAGAGGTCGTCAGGCTATGAAAGAGCAAGAAGAAAAGCCATATGTTCAAACATATTGAAGAATTGACACTAGAGTAGCATGGTACAAATATTTCCTTCAATTTTGAAGCTTAGTTGTCTCGATCGATTCTCGATAAAAGAAGTCCGTACTGGGACCGAGTGTAAATGAATATTTCCTTAAAAATGATGATCTACTAATAAACAGTTTTGATTCATAAATATACATTCTATTCAACGATTTGTTCTAACCAACTTCATATCAACTTTTCATAGCACCGATAACGCATCGTTTGGCCTCGGGTAAAAAGCAATTGCACTTATTGGTGATATACCTTACTTGCTGCCCACCAATAGCACACAGAAAAACAGCAAACACTAATGAATAAAACACGAAATGGTCCCTGGTGCGACAACGCCGACAATGAGCAAACAGTGCCTAAACTAACATTCCAAAAACCGCACCACCACGAAAGAACCAGCAGCAAAGGAACCAACGAATAACCGGAAAGGAGGAAAACAAAAAAACTTTCCCCCCCGCAAGCAAAAAAACTGCCCATCTTCCGAAAGCCCTTTGGAGGCATCCGATACCACGAGGGAAACGGATCAGCATCTGGAGCTAGTTCTGAAGTATGGGACTTCCGAGGGGGGGAATAAGGGAGTCCGATGGGGAAACCCGACCTTAAAGGGTGAAGAGCTTATTGCTTTAACTTTTATTCCGCATTGTTGCACGGCGACCCACACCGAGACGCGAGCCCGTGTGTGTGTGAGCGCTGGACCACAGTCTTTTTTTTATTTTCCCGTTTTGGCTTTTATTTTCTCCGGCATATTTTCACCCATTTCCCAATCATCTATCGGGGATTTCTTTCCTTTTGCTCACTTTTAACATCCAACGCGCGCTATCGTCCCCTATCTGTAACCCTCTGGTGTCCGTGTACACCGTATGGTATATCATCAGCACACTTTTCAACGACGAAGCACACAACAGCAACAAAAAAAGCGCGCGCACCCTAAACCCCGCACCACGCTGCCAGGCGTAATAGAAAAGTGTTACATAAACTTTTGCTCAACCAGGCTTACATCAACCAGCTCACATGTAGGCGAACGGGTTTGTTCCTCGGAACAGGTTGCAGTGGTTGGCTCTCTCGGTAATGGGATTTTCGAAGCGCTGGGCGAATTTGAGGAAAAATCGAGACAAAGAATTTAATTCACTTTCCCGGTTTAACTCCAGCACTAATCACGATGTGGCGGTGAGAAGTTTTTAGGAAGCTTTAGGAAGGAAAAACTGGGTTTCCAAAAGGAGGGGGAAAAGAGGAACCCGGAATCAGTTTTGCATTTTCATAATGTTAGTAATGCCATGATGATTATGCTACCATAGATGGTGTTTTGTGCAACAAAAAAATGTAAGGCCACAAGCAAATGTGTAATTGGAAAAAGGAAAATTTACATTTGAAAGAAGGAAAACCGGGCGCTCAAATATGCATATTCGAGCAACGGATAGATTTTTCCTGTTTTTACCACAACTGATGGGAAAATGTGCTGAACGAAATTAACAGCAGGAAACGACACAAAAATACATTAAAAAATATTTTAAAATTTTTCAAATCGAAATTTTCCTAATTGTAAAACATTTTCAAATGCCCCTCGTAAATGCGTCATTCCAAAACAAACCCTATCAATTAGCATCGCAATCAATCATATTCCCGCGAATCGTTAAAGCCCCCCGAGGGAGGGAAAATTTGCTTCGCAAAACAAACGCAAAATTATTACATCCGCCATCGCTCAAGCTCAGCTCTCGGGGCGTGATTTCCACCTCGTGAAAATCTCATTACCAAGCACACGCATCGCATCGTTCGCTGCTGTCCCATATTTCCACCCTCACATATGCTACAGTTTTACAAAACGGATATCCTCCGGTTGGATAATTTTCTCCCAACGCTCTACCACACTTCCACTGGCTCTATCACTTGCCCACACTGTCACCGTTCGATGCGGGATGGAATCATTATATTCTCATTTTCAAACGCACCGCGAGACGATTGCAGCGTAAGCGAAGGTGCTGAGATGCTTGGAAAGCAGCGCGCACCGAGATTGCTGTACGATTTGCAAACCATTCCGCCATCGATTTAATGCACAGGCCCATCTGTTATTGCTGTTCAGGGTGGCTTAAATCTGTTCTGGCTTCCCCAGTTCGGAAGACGGTCCTTAGACGAGTAAGGTAAATTGCGGCACGTCCTCCACCGGAACCACGATTGTAAATCATTACCACTAATGCGATCACAAGCGGTGGCTGGTTTTGCTCCACCGAGCGACACGAGACTGTCAAATTTGCTCGCTAATATCTAAAGCCGCTCTAAAGAAACGGATCGAAACCGAATTTGGTATGATAAATTAAATTTTCCCAAACAGAAGCAACCCAAATCGTACAATTCACCAGCAATAAGTTTCACCTTTTTCACCGGCGTGCATTATTCTGGGCAGAGGTGTGAATTGTTTTCACCGTGAGCATCAGCTGCTGATGGGGTGTCCACCGTGCCCGTAAGGGATTGCAAACTTTACTTAACCATACTTTGCTGCCATACCGCCCTGGGACGATGTAAATGAGCATATAAATCATGTTGCGAGCCGGGTGTTCTAAGTATGTTGCCGTGTAGCGGAAGAAGCTCTCCGGTGCCACTTTTCTTAGCTTCCATTAGGGAAGAGATTGTAATGGTTATGGTTTCCTGTTTTTGTGTTTCGCGATAAGGGTATTTTATATTAAGTAATCCGTTGTAAGACATTTTTAATCCCTTAGAATTTAAAATTTATCGATGAGAGATCAGAGTAAAAATTTTCTTTATTTTATTCTAATAGAACGACCTGGTCGTAGTGCTTAAGACTAATTTGCAAATCGATTAGATGCTGGCAGTCCGTTAGTTTGAGGCGACAACGGCACCGGTCTTCACATGGCAGGACCGGGGTTTAAATCCCATCTTGATCGTTTCCCCTTAGTGATGACTGACTGTCCAAGTACGTTGTATCATCATTAAGCGTAATAATCCAGAAATGGCAGGCATTGACATTTTAAAAGGCCGTTAGACTAAGAAGAGATAAAGAGATAGTCTCCCTTATCACAACATTACTTTATATAGATAAAAATTGCATTTTATGTAAAATAAAAGTAAAAATGATAAATAAAATCAAAACTAACTTAAGTAAAAACACATCAATCACGGGAAGAATTACTTACGATGAATTCAAAATTAAAAATAAAAATTAGATAAACGTAAATGTGTATAAAAAATTGTTAAAAATCAAAGACTCGAAACATTATACAAGTACAGAAAATTAATTAAAGAATCAATAAGAAAAAATCAAAATTTAAACTAACTTTGATAATGATTAAAAATTAATAATAAAACAGCTCGACAAATAATGTTAAATAAATCATTTGACGCATAAAAACCTGTCTTCAGAAGTAGTTGCTGCATTCAAATAAAGCTGCTAATCATCCTTACCAAGAAACCTATTAAAGCTGAGGTTATCCATTGGTTTGAAAAATGGTCTCCCATATTTTCCTTATCCATTTTCGTTCACCCATACTTACTGCTTCGTGCTGTATGCTTTTTCTGCTGTTCCGCTCATCAATACCTGCCGCCGCACAGCATATTTATCGTCTCGAGCAGCTGCAGCACGAATGAATAATTCATACCCATTCAACCAGACAGCCATCGTACGCCGGGACACAAACAAGTAATCCCACAGGACGACAATTAAAACAGCATCCGTTAGTTAGCTGCATACACACACACCGAGAGCGTACGAACAAAAAAAGGACGCGCTGCCAGCCAACCGTACAAAAACATCCCACAAGTGACAGTGAAGTGCATCTACGGAGTACGGCAGGTAAAAAATCACCGCTCATCTATCTTGCTTCACCAGTATTATGCACTTCCGAACCCGAACTTATGCCGAGAACAAAAACCTCTGACATGAGCGGCAGCAGCAACTGAATAAGCGGTTGAAAATCAACAACCATCGGGAAAAAGAGTTGACATCGAGGAGCAGGGGAGGCAAAAAAAAACGAGAGACATAAGACGTGCCGCAATCAATCCTCCCGTTGTCGGTGACCCGACGAAGCTAAAAAGCTCATGAAGACGATTATCGACAACGAGTGTTCGAGCGCCACGCCACCGGGATGGGAAATAATCCGGATGTTGTTTTCATTTAAATGTAAATTTTCCAATCATCGTACAATTTTCTTGCTACAACATTTCAACTCGGCCCGATCGGAGTCGATTGTGTCTGGTGCGTTTCTGGCAGCTGGGAGCAACACTGGCCAGACGCCACTCTGTTATACCGATACAAATTGCTTCTCATCTTGCCCGGTTTCGTACAGGGATGTCCGGATGTACCGGATCCGAAGGTCCAACACAAATCATTCGGCCTGAATGTTCCCAGGCTTCCGAGCGTTGGAGCAACGGTCCTGGACGAACCTTGATAGATAACGTACTTTGAGGCGATTTTCTCACAGCCAAATCAATACTCCCAAGCTAATATCTCAAAAGCGTAGCTCTTTTAAACCTTGAGCAGCAGGGCAAACCGATGGTCGAGCCATCAAGAAGTATCGGCTAAATGTGGAGATTAAAGGTTTTTCCTTCGGCTGCACTTACCGATAAGCAATAGTCAAGGATTAAGAGGCTCAGCAGCGTTAGCGAGCAGCCCAAACGACCATAGCTTCCTTCCCAACGCCCATGGTTGACTCAATTTCAAAGCCTACGCGAATTTTGAGCCCTTGTTTCCTAACATTTTTTTATCATAATCAGCTGGATACTATTCATAGCTTCCGTCCCCATTTGTTATCAGTTGCAAATCGAGCTCGGGATTTTTCTCATACTTTCCACCATTTTTTATCTCGCTCGTCTTAGGCTTCAGACATTTCCCAAGCAGTGGCGATCAAAGAACAACCCATTCATTATGCCCAGAATACTTCATGCTTGAAAGGCGCCCACATTGGCATTCACCCTACGAAATCGCCATCAGCACGCGAAAGCCCCCGATGTTTGCATGTCGCGGTTGGACGCGTTTCCCATCGACGTGGCCAGCGCCGGTGGAAAGCACCTTTTATGTTGCCCGCTGTGCTACGGGTCGGCTTTTCGTCAGTGCTGTTTGTGTAGCTTCCATCAAACGAACATCACTTGCTACAGTGCGCCGTTCGGAGGAATTTTGCGAACGTAGCGTATCTTTTACCGGTCGGATGGTCGGTCGCATTTTTCCTGCTCTCCTTGCATGCTTTTACTTCTTGGAGTCTAATTAATGAAGCATGGCCTGTGCGAGTATCATCTCGACTGGCTTCGACGTGCGTTTATTATCCTGCCTTAAGCGATACTTACGCGTACTTTAAGGTCAAATGGGCAAAATTGAAACCCATTCACCTGGGGTGGGAAATGGCAAGCCCCCTCTCCGACACTGGGTGATGTTGTTTTATCGGCTGTTGAAAATTTAACAACCGTAACAAAATGAGACAGCTGACATGCCGGTGATTCTGACAGCACAATGGTGGATGGTCTTGGGTCGGTGTAGAAGTTTCAAAGCTATTATGTAGAAAAATCTTAGGATTCCTTGATGATTGAAAAGAATCATTTTAACTAACTCTATTTTCCTATTATATTGCTAAATTCGTAATTTTTTCCAGTCTTATCTTACCTTTCTAGAATATTTTTGGAATCATCCAGTCGAAGGGTCCAGAACTTAGCAGCCAACCCAAAAAAAGGAAATGTTCTTTGATCCAAAGTTCTATAAAGACTCAAAACATCTGCTGCGTTTATGCTGTTCCGGCGAAGCCATTGCAATCAATCAAAAGAACCATCCGCGCTATCTTGTTTGCATAGCATGAGTTCAATTAATCTTTCATCACAGCCGGTTTTTTGGTCCGTCTGCTCCAAGCGCTTTAACTTTCAATTTCTAAGAACTTTCGCCCGACACTCTTTTCAGACTCTACAATAAAAGCCAATGGAGTCTGTTGCAAGATAAAAAGCGCTTCCAAACTTACGTCCAACCAATTGCGCATCGACCGTTACCCGCACCATACGCTCAATCTACTTCCTGGGCCTCGGTTTTACCACCAATCCGTTCATACTCATCAGGCCAGATTACTATCACTCCATTCCGGAGCTTCATGAACCAGTTGTGCTCAATATCTATGGGCCCTTTTTTAGCTCCACCGCTTCTCCCAACGACTCCCATTTGCTTTTTCCCTTTCCCCCTAGATCCGTCCGGAATGGACAAACTTTAGTGCCACTTGTAGCAACAGACGCAACATCTTACCCGTAATCGTTAAGTGGCAACATCGAGACAAGTGCTGCTGCTGCTGCTGCTCAGCATCATCGTTATGTCTATATTTGAGCGGTCCTGGAGACGGACAGCATACTTCAGCTTCCTGACTCGAACCGTATAGCTTTCGTAATTAAACAGTGCCCTGATCCGAAAACGAGGAAACGGTGTACTAACTTGCTCATAATTGTTCACATCCAGCAAAACGCTTCATGTTGTACACCGTTTGGGCACAGCATTTCCTTGTGCTAATTCGCTAACAGGGTAGAGCAAACGCTGGTTTTTCTTGCAGGGTGGGAATTTCTAAGAAAAGCACAGTCTTCGCTGTACCGCACGGTCGTATTAGCCTTGTATTGAAGCGACAGTACGGGTACATAATCCTTGCAAGGTGCTAACAATTCGTTTGAAAAGGATGCTCCCATTCCAATGATGTTCATACGCTCGTACACCGTCATAACGTACCAGGCGTCTCCATTGACATTGTACTAACAAATCTACCAGGCGTCTCCATTGATTTTTACTCAGCTCAGTGCGAGAAAAAAAGGTATTTCAGTTCCTGGAACGGGGATTACCAAAGTGGCATGGTGGCGGGAAGGGAAGTATCTTCTCAACACACTCACACACACGAACATGCTGTAACATAATGTCGCTAATAAAGCCGGATGCTTCACGGTGTATGCGTTCCATTACGAAAGTGGGAACTGAGACACAGGCACCGGTGGGCATTGTCACCGGTGAACAGAGCAGAAGAAACCCACAAAACGAGGTACAACCCGTGTTGAAAGTGGTACCCTTACTCGAAACCTTGCCTTATCCATACCGCAACAACGAGACAAAAAGGAACGCACCAATCCTTTTCTTTTTCGGGATTAGATTCCTGGGAGGTGAAGTAAGCGTAGGGAAACGGTATACACCCTTCAAACAAGGATAATCATTTGCCACAACCACCACTGCGGGTGGTAAAATTGGAGGGTAAAAGTAAAGGGACATAGAAAAAAAAAGCTGAGGATTGCTTACTACCCATACCAAGCACAGGATCACAATGAACAGCCAACAATGGACTTGGGTGTGTAAACAATTGCGTAAGTAGGAGTACTCTTTTTTTCCCTTCGTTTCCTGCACACAGGTTTTCGTGGTTGTCTGTCTGTCTGTGCTTTTTTGTTTGTTTCGCCACTCCACAAAGCCTTATTTACATTTACAACGTTCAAACTCCCTGGTTGAGGTAAGCCTGTCGGGAGCGTGTGTTTTGTATGCTTCCCATTTCTCGTCTTTTATCCACCGAAACGCAAGCCCTAAACTATGCCCATCGTATGAAATATCCCGTATTACGGAAAAGAAACCCAGCATGCTTGTTAATATTTACGCATTCTGTAGCACGGACAAAACCCGTTCGTTTCCGTTCTGTTTTATACGAGGCACGAGCGAGGTACGTCGAATTCAAATTCTAACCCCAATCGACATACCTGTCCAACACCCTAACACGTTGCGCTTCGAAGTTCGCAGCTTAATCTCGAGCCGCCTTTTTCGCCCTCGTTGGCCGAAGGGTTAATCTTTCAAAGCCGGTCGATAGCCGGCTTCTGGCAGTGACCTTTCCCTTCAACTCCAATGTCGGAGATATATTTGGGGTTTGAAGGTTTTTTTTCTGGTTTGTTTTACGGATACGATTTGACGCGAATCGAAGTTGAAACGCGGATAAGAAGAGGCGGCAGTTTCCTTGATCGCACACACTCAAGGGCTTGGTGAGGTGTTACGGCTAAAATAAGAATCATGGGAACCGAGTGACCATAGCCTCAAACTCATCCCTCGCTCACAGTTTCATATCGCAGGAGATTGATTTTTTAACCTTACTTGAAAAACGCTCATATTTCAGCGCCCTTCGAAGAAGATTGTGGCACCATAAGCCTTCAGCAATATAAAAAGTTTGAAACAATCTTTTCTCAATACAAGATAATGTGTTAAATCCTGATGTCCTAAATCCTGCAAACTGTGGGGATGGCAGGATGACAAAAATTCCATTCCACTCAGTTCAGCATACGCTATTCGAAATGTTTGCACAAACGTCTCAACACCTATGCACACAAATACCACCTCTCATTTCTCGCCCGAAAAATTCCCTCCAGACCAGCTGAAATCGCTTTCGCAAGCACAAATTACGAGCATTTCCAACCCCAAGTAAAACTGGCGTGATTTTGTCCGTGTTCATCATTTGTCCGTTTTTTTCCTATTCATTCGTTGTCATTTTCCAAGCTTCGCTCGCACGTTTCAGCACGTGCTTGAGCGCGCCAAACCAAAGTTCTGCACGACCGGGCGCGGTGAAAGGATTTGTCCACTTGAAGATGGTGAAGTGCGTCCGCTCTCGAAAGCCCAATCCTGTCTGAGCCGCAGTTTTGCTCCAGAAATAGAAGAACAAAGTTGGGCATCAAAACACAAGCTCGTACATTTACGGAGAGAAAAAAATGACTCCATCCCTTAAACGCCAACCCTTACCGCGTCCTCCTAGTGCACGCGATCATCCTTCCCCCCGAACAGCGAATGCACAATAATATCCATTATTATGATTACAAACAACGGGAGCTTCGCTACGAAACTGGAGGGTGAACCTTAGCCCTCACGTTTCGGTAAGGGAGCGATTCTTGCGATCGAGCGCATGATGTGATACCGGGGGAGGGGAATGCTTTTTTGTTCCCGCTACCGGATGCTGCTGCTTGAACGATGCTTCAAGGGCCACGCTTGTGTTTTCTTTCTATCTACCCGCAAGACGCATCGCATCAGTAGAGTTATGGCCTGCGGGGGGAAAATAAGGTGTGACGAAGGTACCGTCAGATGGGGAGGAAGTTTTTCTTCTTTCTAGACCTCATGAGGCCTCGAGATAAAACTGTCTGTGTTTGAGTGCGCCCACGTACAGATACGGGCCACACAACCCGAAACACACGCTCGGTTTCATGTGGCAACCCTATTGTCTGTCAGGCTGCTTCACGCCCAGCAAGAGAGTTGCATTTGGGTTCAATGCCAAAGTGGAGCATCCCTTGTTGTGCATATGCACCGTGTTTGAGTTTCTTTTGCATGTTTTTGTGTTCGCTCCGCGTTAGTTTGTCAGTTTCGTAGAACTGTAGGAGGCTTTCCTAGAACGGGGGTGGAAAACTTGGACGAGCAATAGGCAATGCCTTTCGCTGGTCTCAGCTATCCTTGGAGTGGACTTGAAGTGACGTAGGGATACTGGGAACTGCATCCCTGTGCGCTTCCAAACCAAACACCCGCCATATTCCTGCTCACTAGCAACCTAGTTACCGTTGAGTATCCTTTCACAGCTTCGGTGGTACAACCCCCCGCATCATATACTTGATTCTCAGGTTCTGCCCAGAGTAGAGTAGAATGTAAATTTACTCACCGTTCGTTTTGCGGCACCATTCGCTACGTCAAGCCAGATGTCAAAACAGGGGTCGGTCGACGCCAACGACGCGTCTTCACCACAGTATCTACTAACTTAACTCTTGTGCACGATTTGATTTCACACACTGATTCCAAATAGGCAAACACACACTAATACCCACAACCACACACACACACAAGCTGTCAAGCTGTCATATGCCACACGACACCACAATACGGCCACTGCCTTGATTCTGTCAGGCAGTTGGTTTTCTTGATTCACTCTGAACTTTCCTTCCCGGGAAAACCGGGGAAAAATTGCGGGGAAGCCTGTAATGCTGCGGGAAAAAGGCACAAAGGGGTTGTAGCTGGATGGCTGTCAACTTTAAACAAAAAAGGGGAGGATTGGCCAAGATGCACCGGAATGGGTGAGTGTGGTGCAGAGTCGAGGACCAAACTGTTTTACTGAGAATGTAAAAAAAAAGGATCAGGAAACACTAGCCATCGGGCTCAAGTGGGGTATCTGATATCTGTCCTCCTTTTTTTTAATGTAGCACACTTTCCTACCAAATACACTGATTTCCCAAAACAAGAACAAAATCAAAAGCTATTATTTATGCTGCAATTCATTTTTATCTGAAGACCTTCCGGGTTCTCTGAACATGGAAATTCCCACTGGTCGCATGGGATGCACTGAAACGTGAGCTGTTTTTTTCGATTTTTTTTACAGTTGTGCACTCCCGTCGGGATCGTATTTATGAGGTATTGCTTCGTACCCATCTACAAATCTTCGTTCGTACACAATTGATAAGCGTGATATTGTTCAAATTATAAACTATGAACAATCACGTAGACTTATATTTTACTTAAACATATTAAGGACCCAAAGTACACTTACAAACTTACACACTTTAATACACTTCGCTTCTCAACACACTTCGGCACTAGCCAGCAGAAAGATGGCCGCCAGCTTCTGCTCGACTGAACGGTCACGACGGTACTGCTCACGAACACGATGGCACATCTCCCCGGTCCCAAGATCTCGCAGGACACGCAGTACATCGTGTCGATGTGAAGGAATTTCCCGATGAGAGACAGTGAAAGCCGTGAGTTACCATTTTACCGAATCGGTTCCCTCTCTGCTCTACAACCATCTGTAGAGCGATCGATGAATGAACCGAAAATTTGGTGAGGAAAAAATTTACTTTCAAAATAGTAGCAAATATAAAGCTGATAAATAATAATCTAAATTGTTTTCAATTTAACAGACGAATTCATTTCTTGTTTTGTGTGTGCGAAATGTAAACAACTTCCAACCGCTGAAACATATTCAAACTGACAGCTGTCAAACAGAGTGACGTAATTTTCGTGCTGCTTAGCAGTGAGTTTCAGTAGAAGGTAAACTCGAACTCCAAGTGGGAAGGCTTCAGGAAAATACCAATATTTGTTCGGAAAACTCCCATTATACTTGGCAACGATGGCTTTCAGAGTGTTAAACAATACTAACATGCGAACCGGCATCAACATTTACACAATCGGTGGACGACTGCTAAAAAATCGCACCGTTTTTCACAGCGCCCGTCAGCCGGTCCGTTTCGCCGGCAAGTGGTTCCCGGATCAGGAGTTTATCGAACAGTTCAAGGGCCCGGTCATGTACCCGGATGCAGTGACCTCTCGCTGGAAGCTACCGCCATGGAACAGCAAGATCGCCCCAGTCGAGAAAACGGTACGAAATCTGAAGCTCAACTTTGGACCTCAGCATCCGGCTGCCCACGGTGTGCTTCGGTTGGTGCTGGAGCTGGACGGTGAAACGGTAATGCGAGCCGACCCACACATCGGTCTACTGCACCGTGGTACGGAGAAGCTTATCGAGCACAAAACCTACATCCAAGCATTGCCCTATTTCGATCGGCTAGACTACGTGTCGATGATGTGCAACGAGCAGTGTTACTCGCTCGCGGTGGAAAAGCTCCTGAACATTGAAATTCCTCTGCGGGCCAAGTACATCCGGGTGTTGTTTGCGGAAATTACACGTATCCTGAACCACATCATGGCAATCGGTACGCATGGGTTGGATGTGGGCGCCCTAACACCGTTCTTCTGGCTGTTTGAGGAGCGCGAAAAGATGATGGAGTTTTACGAGCGTGTATCGGGCGCACGCATGCACGCCGCTTACATCCGGCCCGGTGGTGTCGCGCAGGATCTTCCTCTCGGGCTACTAGACGACATTTACGATTTTGCGTGCAAGTTTGCGGAACGATTAGACGAGGTGGAGGATGTGCTGACGAGTAATCGCGTGTGGGTTCAGCGAACGACCAACATTGGAATAGTATCGGCAGCTGATGCGATAAACTACGGCTTTAGTGGCGTTATGCTGCGTGGTTCCGGTATCAAGTGGGATCTCCGCAAGACGCAACCGTACGATGCATACGATAAGGTTGAGTTCGATGTACCGATCGGTACGAAGGGTGACTGCTACGATCGTTACCTGTGCCGCATCGAAGAGATGCGCCAATCGTTACGGATCATCGACCAATGCATCAATCAGATGCCGGCCGGTGAAATTAAGACGGACGACGCCAAGATATCACCACCGTCCCGGAGCGAGATGAAACTATCGATGGAAGCACTTATACACCATTTTAAGCTGTTCACGCAAGGGTTCCAGGTACCGCCCGGTTCCACCTACACCGCGGTCGAAGCACCGAAGGGTGAGTTCGGTGTGTACCTGGTGGCGGATGGGTCCAGTCTACCGTACCGCTGCAAGATTAAGGCTCCCGGATTTGCGCATCTGGCCGCGCTGGATAAGATTGGTCGTCATCACATGTTGGCCGATGTGGTGGCAATCATCGGGACGCTTGACATCGTGTTTGGTGAAATTGATCGCTAGACGGCTCGATTAGGGTGATTCCTATTAGTGGCTTAAGAACATTAGAAGTTAAATAACAAAATTGTGGTTTGAAGACAAAGGTACCAAAGATATTATAATCAACGGCTTAAGCGACTGTATCTCAATAGCCAGTTTCATTAATAATCTTATACATTTTCTGTCCTTCAGGGTAACATGAAATAAAAACAAAAATGTTGTGAAAAATTCATTTCTTCCCTTCCTGAATTCATTCGTCCTCGGCACTCACGAACGGAAAAGCCGAGCCAAAAAATCCGAAGCGAAAGAAAACAGAGAGCGCCCATTCACCATCCTCAGCTGTTTCGGAGAGAGATTGGAAAATCCTCTTTTTTTCAGGATACTTAAACAACAACGCAAGAGCAACCTTATTGAACCGGAACATTTTGTGGGAGAAAACGTGAGAGACTACGGGTTCATGCTCATCAAGCACAACCCGTAACATTGCATCGCGTACTAGTCCTTAGAAAGGAATCGAGTGACGAGCGAAACAGGAGAAATGCTCCGAGCTTTCTTCAGCAAAACTCAACTCTCAACCGCTGGTTTATTTTGCCGGCCGGTGTCGTCTGATTGCCGCCATTAAACCATGGCACATAACGCGTGCAGTACATGGCCCGCCGCACATAGGTACCATTTTTGCCGCAACAGATTCGTACCTGTTGTTGTTATCCTGCCGGTGTGTCCTCCTGATGTTACTGCCGTTGCTTCGGCAGACAACGAATACAAATAAAAATGCCGTGATTTGGAGGATCGTGATTTCGGCGATGAAATTTATGGGATCGACCTCGACTCGATTTTGCTGCCGACCGCAATGAAACCTGGATGCCTTACCCTGATGTTGCGAACGCAGCGTGTTCGTTATTACGCAATTTGTTTGGCAGATAGCAACATTGAGTACATTAGTAAACATCATGAAACAAGCTTTATAAAGTATGTAAATTAATTCTTGTACTTTAAGCTTGGTCCTTGGTCCCAGGTATCATGGTCCGGTGAAACATTTATTGGTAATACTTCTATCAACAGCACATTTCATAGCTCTTAAACCTAAGTTAACATTTGCTGTAGTATACTAACTGCCTGGGTTGTGTGGCGCCATCTATGAGTGAGTAGCAGCGTTACCTGAACAATTTTTTTGTGCTTATCCTTTAACTTCTTTTTATTTTGCAATTCATTTAGTATAATTTTGCTGCTATTTATC
This sequence comes from Anopheles stephensi, assembly GCF_013141755.1. Lineage (NCBI taxonomy): Eukaryota > Metazoa > Arthropoda > Insecta > Diptera > Culicidae > Anopheles > Anopheles stephensi. The sequence goes on along the minus strand of NW_023405038.1, from coordinate 8,091 downwards.
CAACTAAATCGCCTCGCATTTAAACCTGATTATTTGTTCCACAACAAAACTGCTACTTTGGCGAGAAGAAACAACTCTTTTCAACTCTTGCAGCTTACCGGGCCACTGGAATGTTCTGATGGTTTGTTCAAGCAATACCGCAACACCACTTAAGCTCCAGCACACCAACAAAGAACACAAGCTGTACAAAACTTTCTCCCCCCCAGACGGTTGTCGGTACGCAACCCCCCCTAGACAACAACAACACCAACACGACATCCTGCATGACGCAATCCCCGGACCCCACAGGACGTCCTTGCCACGTGTACTGGCGGTACGAAAAACCACCGCCAGCAACAAAACCAGCAATCAACCTGAAGTGATCAACCCTTCCACTCCGGTACGGTCCCGTGCAAACCGCAACCGATGCGATTCCCGCAACTTTCACGACGTAATCAGCGTAAGCATGGCTGCTCGGGGTAACACACTTTGTTACCTCGTGAGTGAACCGTCACAAGAGATGACATTTACTACACCCACGAATGCCCCTCTGTCTAGGTTGATTGTCTTCGTTTCGCTATGTGGTACGCCCGGGCTGATCTTTAGTAATTTTTAAACTAATTACATAAACGAGTTATTTCCGCGCTGGCTCCGACCATTCGCCACCGGTACACACCCTCGAGGGACGGATTTGAGGTTTAGCTCTAATGCTGTTTACCTTGATTTGTAACTCTTGGAGACAGAGCCCAGTTGACACCGGTGCTCCTGGTGGTGGTGGGCGAAGCACTGCAAAGATTGTTACAAATTACGGACAATGTGTCTGTGTGTGTGTCCTTGGGAAGTTGGTCTCGTAGTGCAGATAATTTAAGGCTCTTATAGGAATATAATCACCCACAACACACTTCACATCCTAAAACGCAAAACAAAAACTCAATTTATTAATCAAAAATTCCTTTTCCTATAGCTTCATCAGGCAGGTGAGTGCGACCTATCGATAGGGAATTCCCGGCATCTATAAAGCGCCTATTGACGGGAAGAAATTCCGCAAAATTTTCCTTAGCGTCAACCGGTAAAAATCACGCCCGCTTCTTCGTGCTGCAATCGACACGCCAACGTGTACCATAATCTTTTTCGCCTCATAAAACTCATAAACTGCTAAACTGGGGGGGGGGGGGGGGGGGGGAACGTCGTACGGGCCGGCAGGCTTCTGCTACTACAAAGGATTCCAATTAAAAAATACCTCCAGTCTTATTGCGTAAGCAAACCTGGGTCAGTTTCTCAGCAAGAATGAAGCACTTAGTGTGTGACTCCGTGTGTGTGTGTGTCTGTCAATTGGAAATAGTTCCCTGCTACCTTGGTTGGTACTCGCACACGGACTGGTGGTCTGGTGACACTTGCCGTTCGACCATTTACCTTCTCATCCATGCGGCAAAATTCAAGCGACTCTCCACTATTATAAAGGCATGTTGAGTGAGCAGGGGATGCATTTTTTCCCACCCTCTCGCCCCTCCTTCCTCTAAGCCTCAGTCTTCATTCACCTGTGCGGAATCTTTCTCACCTGTCCAGCCCGTTACCATGTCAAACGGGGTGGTTGGTTTACGTACGCTGCTTCCACCATCCAACCCCCGGAGCTGCTGACAGTGCTCTCTAGCGACACATTTAGAACATTGTTCTTCACCCGGCCGAAGGTAAAATATTTCCATTCAAAATTGCATTCATCTTCGCCATTGTTTGTCTCTTTCCTTATTGCAGACTGCTCACCAGGATGCTCCAACAGGAATCCGAGACTCATCCATAGAGAGAGAGAAAGAGGTTTTAAACCAGGGTTGACGGGATTTTTCCCGTTTTACTTTTCAGTGACAGATCGTCAGGACGCTTCGGGTCTGAGATAAAAACAAACCGAGTACGAGGAGTGAGTGAGGCACGGTCTAACGACGATTTACTATTTTTCCCCCGTAAGACCCGTGCCACGTAGGATCACGGCATCCTGGTTGACACCACACCATGATGATGGCTGGCAGGGAAATGATAACAAACGTTTTGCTTCGCCTCGCCGGCAGACTACTAGCGATGGGATAGGGTGGGATTTGCTTATTTGCTTTCACCCCAAAAAAAAAAACCGTCGCGCTTCAATCCAATCGAGGGTCGACTGTTATTTTGAACCCTCGTGTACTCCTTCCCAGTATTCTAACGCCATATGGGAAAGGAGCGCGTACCGAGCAAACAGCGTGCAGCGTCGGTTGGCGATGCTGTACTCGGTGGGTTTTGTGTTTGCTGTTTGGCAAGAGATAATGATAAATGTACATGGGTGTATGTGTGTGTGTTTGTGTTTGTGTGTATGGTTTCCGAGCATCATGTAGTGCATGGCATGGCAAGAGTTCCGATACCCGAGGCCAATGGGTCTGTTTCTGCCAACTCTTGCGTGAAGCTCGTACCGCTGATTAAAAACGTATTTTAATCTGAAGCTGGTCGTAAATCGTGTCGAGGAGGAGGCGAGAAATCCCATTGCGCTCATATGGACATCGGAATGGAATATTGCCAGCAAAATTGCAATTTATCTTAAATATTTCATTCAAATTCTTCGAACGAGGGTTCTACAATTGTACAGAAAGTCGAAAACAGTTCAAAAAATCTCTAGCAACTTTTATTTTACCTAGCCGTCACTCAATCTGCGGCTGGACATGCCATGCCTCCTTTACAGGAAAAGACTTTACAGACCAAGTAGTCCCGGTGACATTCTTATAACATGATCAACTCACCGAAGCCTGGAAAGCCGAATTCCTCCTAGACACAATAGCGAGATCGGAGTCTTCCACAGATATGGGCTCTTCAAGTACTTCGGAGCAGCTTCCTCTCCTCCTACATGAATAAGAGGATTTCGGTAGTTTTGGAGAAAGCTCATGCATGTCTCATAGGCGTCGGTGAGTCTCTTGTTGGCCTAACGACATCCTAAGTCACGCCGCCCATTTCTGACTTACTAGACTTAATGATACCTGTGGTAAACAATGCGGTTCGTTCGGATGACGCTTCGGCACACGTTCGATTATATGGCATACGGTCGCGGTACGATTTGGTGCGCGGCACTCATTGGAAAGTGCTAACTCGGACTTTTACGCGATGACACATCGAGCGGAGGTGAACTTAGACAACTGGTGTCGGATCGAGCTTCCCTTCAGTAATTGAACAACGACGGGTTGAAATGAGACTCTAGACGTTGGTTACTTTTACTGACGTCGGAGTCTCGAGTTGCATCAGCAACATGCTTCGTCTGTAACTCGGCACTGTCTGCCTTTGCTTCTCGAGCGGTTCTATTTATTTGAAGCTTTCTTTGATGGTCAGCCAACATTTGTCCAACATATGTTTGGCAAACGTGTGGCTGCTGAGTTGTTCCGGGTTTTGGGTTTACAATGTGTCTTCCTTATTTGCAGAGTGCGGTTCTTCCGTAGTTGGATAGTCAGTACTGAAGAACGGTCCGGATGGGATTTGAAACCCGGTCCTGTCGTCCGGCGCAGTTGTCGCATCTACTACTGGGTCGCCCCGCCTCGGTGAGCACTGGGGAATATAAATGTCCTATACAATCACAGAAAAAGTTAGAAAAAGTTTCCTTAAGTTGTAGTTTGGTTGGCGGCCAACCAGCATCCTCCAGCGCATATCTCTTCAAAGGTCTTAACATGCTGATAACCATTGATAGGGCTGCTAGTAATATATTGTCTGAGCTGGAAATTTTCATAACCTTTTTATATCACTATTTATTTAAATAAAAGCTTAATACCGAACGCTTTAAACAGTCATCTAAACCATGCAGATTGCATACTTTTGAGAGTTTTGAATACTCGTCTGAGGTTTAGTTGATATTTTTAAAGATTTTTTCACTAGATTCTAACCAAAACACATTTTCTATCGTCCATTATAATAACCGGTAATGAGTTTAAAAACTCTTCTTATGAATGCTGTAATGTTAAAAGGAAGCATCTCTTACCGTCAATTCACTTAATGACATAAAGGGGGGACATTCAAGCCCAACAGCAAACTCAACGTGTAATGTGACTCATTATAGCCACTTGTAACGGCACTAGTACCCCTTCGCTCAGTTGCCGCCTTTTTCCCATGTGCCGGCAAAGGTGTGATTAGTAAGTTGGGCAAAGTTGGGTTTTAAAACAATAACTCTAAACTCACTTTTCTAGCTTCGTTACCTCGGCACCAAGCATGGCGGTGATAACCGGATGACGGGGCAAAGACAAGCAAAAATCTATTAGTGAATCCTGGAGTCGTGGAGCGTTCACCGCTTGCATGGATCAAAGAAAAACGCGCGGGCGCGCTTAAAAGAAAGTCTCACCTGATGCCGGCAAAGTTTCGGGCACTGTGATGCATCTACGTTCATCATGGCTGGAAGAAAAGTCCTGTGGTCCAAAAACCACAACACATTCACCGTCGAAAGCCGGAAAACGAGCGGATTACTACTGCTGCACCCCGGGTTGAAGCCCTTAAAGCCCTGAAGCCGTTACTGTTACAGGACGGAGCCAGGTTGCAGTTGCGCTCCGGTCCGCGGCGAGATGATAATGGAACTTAACGCCATGGTAACCACGATCATCACCGCCACCACAGAAGCAGGAACAGCATAGCAGGAAAGGAAATGCAACCGTGCCACAGGGGGATGCCGCAAATTTCCGACATTGCTCGTTACGGAAATAGTTGAAAGTTTTACTTGCTCGTTCGCGTTGACGCTGGCTGCTGGTGGCGTCCTGTCTGTTTTAACGCAGCTTTCGCAGCGTTCATTCAAAAGCTCGCCGCCGAAGTCTCCGGCGGGAACCGTGACCGTGGGGAAAGATTTGCACGTCGGTCGTCGTCGACTTTCCAGTGCGTGTACGGCGCTTACATACCGTACACCATCACCCGCAGACACATGACGAACGTCAACGCAAAATCCTTTTTAGCCGCTGGCAAATGCTTTTCCCACCCTATCGTCCCCGGGATGACACATTCAATTATTTCACCACCGCTGGAAGACGCTCGCTTTACCGCAGTGTCGAAAATCAGACATTAGAAGAAACTTTGCCAAAGCCAAAAGCCAGGTGAGACTTTCTTACTTTACTGGTGTCCAACAAAGCTGATGACACGCTGTGATGAAAACTTTTCGGGCAAATAGTAATCACCCGGAATTTCGGTTGGCAAATATTTGTACAGACATTCATAACGCAGGCAAACTCGGTCCGGTGCAAAAAAGCAACACAACCCCTTCAGGAAAACCTGCATTGCTTATCATTAGCGAAGGCAAAGGGCGCGAAAAATGAAAGCCTGGCACACGGGGGAAGACATACGGAAAAGAAAATAAATAAATAGCTGGCACAATTTATTCATCCGCCAGCCGTCTGGGCCTGTTGGATGCATAAATAAAGCTAACAAATATGGCAGACAGGCAGCTTGATGCGGGGAATGGGGGGATGGTAGTTGGAATTAGGGACTGAAGTCATGCAGAATGTGGAGCAAGATGTAAGCAGTGTACAGTTGCTAGTAGTTTCGTTCAAACTAAAGGATCGTGTAGAGTTGTTTTAAGTGTGATATGTAGTTTGCCTCTCAAAAAACTCTAAAAAGGAGTATAAACCTAGCTTAGAAAATAAGTAATATTAAATCAAATACATAAAAAAGTTATAAAAATAATATTGTAATGAAATTAAAAAAATACCTACAACTTTAAAGAAAAAATAAAATATTAATGAAAAAATTATAAAAAACTACAAAAATAAGCAAGAAGAAGCTTCGTAAATTCATAAGAAATTAATCATATAAAAATGAATAGAGTAAAATGAACAATGTTTATAATAAAAGAAATTAAATCAATAATAAATAAATGAGATGCATGCTACGAAACTTCCCGTTTAAACAACACTCTGTACCAACCCTTAAAGCAGCACCAACATTTAACATTCCGAACATCACAGACCAGAGTGTGAACACAAAACAAAACAAACAAAACACTCAGCAAAATATGAAAAGTCCTCGTCTGCAAAGATTGCAGTAAAAATATAAGCCTCACCACAAACCCTCCCGCTAGCAAATGGGGAAAAAAAAAACTAACACAACAACACACAGTTGCAAAATAAAACCTAAAAACGGGAAAACAAAATGGAAGCAAAAGCAACACCGGAAATGCCATGATGCCGATTTCGTCTGGTTCACACCACCAGCACCAGGAATAGTTTTGCATCCTCCTAGAAAAACCTACGAAGTAGCGCGAAAACGCGACACAAACGGAAAGCGGAAACCAGCCCGACGACAGTTCCTGTTTTGCCCTTGCCCTTCATCGTTCGAATGACGAGCGCGATCGTTCCAGGGACACTTCGCTCTGCACAGGGAAAGGATAAAGTTAGCTTAAGGCATCGCAGTAGCCACGGCTCGGTTCGATTCAACTCGACGATGGTGCTGATGAGTACCGGTGATCCAAGTTGGCAGGGATACTCTCTTCACCGTCGGTTGCCCTTGGGAGCGAAGCGATGGAGGCGCATGGTGGCTTTGTGGTCTTCGATCTACCTGCTGCAGGCAGAGCATTTTTGTATGATGATGCACTTCAACATTTTAATTATGCTCTAGTTTCAATATCGTGCCAGTGAGCCCGTTGTATTATGCAACTGTAGCTCTTTAAACATGTTACCATGGATGCATTATTTTAATTGGGAAACAAATGTGCTACGCGTCAAAATTGTACGTTAATTTAAAAAATGAATATAAGAAAAAATCCTGAATTTGGTAGTTTATTAATATTAACCAATTTTAAATAAAATTAAACAACTTGAAACATTGTTTTAAGTTACTTTTGGACATTAATGTTCTTATAGGAGAGTTTCCTTTCTACCTTCATTTCCTCAACCAACTTGCTTCAATACGGACATACATTTTGGACCAAAATTTGACTTCAGTCTTACACGTGTACTAAGTATGTTACACTAGCGAAGAAACTCTTCCCTTCTTTTGCCAAAAACCGGGCCCCTGTATCCGCCAACAGGACACAGTGGAGAAAAGGAATGCTCGTTAAGAAAAACTTTTGCTGCTGCTTCCACTGTACAACCCATACACAGACATAGCAAGGTAAAGTTTCGCGGTGGGCCGAACACGATGAATAAGACTTCCGGCAAACATCGTTCTGGCATCATTTTCACTCCGAACCCTTACTTGGGACAGACAAGAGAGTGGCCCGATCGAGTGGTACCGCTAGATTCTTCCCGAGACTGTCCCATTTCCTGGGGTGAACACCCCTCGATTTGGTGCTGATGCGAATCGATAGAATTCATCACTGTATTACTCAGCGCGTTGGCTAATTTCATTGCAGCGAAACGGGAGGGATAAATCGGTGTTCGCGGTGCATAAATTACCGCTTTCCAATTGAATCCTTCTAGGCCCGCGGAAACGGAAATTTCAATCACACGATTGCGATGGAAAATCAAACAGTTGTTTTGTGTTGTAAATATAAATTAAAGGAAGCGAGGCATGGCTAAAATCTATTAAAGGAAACCAATTTGACAAGCATCAATTAAAAAAACTTTATTTAATGTTTTATTTTTTTTTAAATTGGTAGAATGAAGTTAAGTTTTTTCATATTTTCATGTATATTTCTACAGTTTGCCCTTGGCTATACTGGCAATCTTATATTAACGGAATACAGAAAGACAGAAGGCAGCAAAAGGGAAAATAGGAAAACGCAGGAAAAGATTAGGAAGGGGATGACAACCGAAATCGGAAACAGCAGGGAAATATTAAAATCAAATGATGGGACGAGGAGTTTTGCACGTTTGATTGCAATAAGGAAGGGATCTTTGAGACCCACTGCAGTACGTGTGACGTGTGGCAATATAAATTGGGGGTTACGGTTACGAAGAGCACTGGAGGGAACATATAGTGGGATATTGCTAAGTAAAGCTGAGAGCTGGTACGGCGATCTTCAAGAGATGCAAGGCCAAGCAGCCGACATCTGTCCTCGTAAAAGGGCAGAGCAGAGGATCAATCACCAGTGGTTTTCCGAAGGGCAAACCTAGTGAAGGACCTCCAAACGATCTATGTGGATCCTTGCCAACGGGGACCAGATCACCGAGCAATACTCCACCACAGAACTGACCACTG